>NC_090074.1:567458-739958 GCF_038355195.1 Osmerus mordax | reverse complement strand
CAATAGCTCAAGTGCAGAAGACCTTCGGCAGGTCCACAGTGTGGTCCAACATGTTCCTATGTTCACGGGCATGTGTTGTGATCATACTAAGACAGTTTATAAAACGTTATTGAGTAAGAAGATCAATTTGGTTCGTAGCAGGAAAGTGCATATTGTTTGATTGTTTTGGACTGTAAATGTCACATCAGAGATTAAACATGCTCAATGCTGTATTTGGTGTCAATGATCCTTGGTATTTCTGCCAAGAGTCTTGTTTCAAATCCACTTTTCTCTCGGTACTAAAACTGCTGCTCACATGCCCAGTATCTTTAGCCCCCTACAGGGTCGACAGGCAAGGTTCTGGGTCTCTATGTATTCCCGTGGTTGTGATATAAATATCTTCTGTCTGTTCAGGCATGAGAGACAGCAGTGTGTGTGTGTGTGTGTGTGTGTGAGAAGAGCTTGCCCTTCGGTGAAGAGACAGCCTTAGAGGCGGTGACGGGTGAGGTCCAGGCACCCACTCTAGGTATTTTCCCGTTAATTGGACCGATTCGTTAGCTATGTACAGTTCTGACGGCGGGAGATGATTTATCGACATGCAGCCTCACTGTATTATTGCGTTTTGGCTTCGCTCTGTCCCGGCGAACCTGCCACGCTTCACAGTGCACTCAGCTCTCAACACGTCACCCAACATAATAATCCATCAAGCCTGAGGTCAAAATGAGGCTTATTATCACTTTGGTGGATTGATGAAGTAAGGCGTCTTAAAATACATCTTGATCTGAGTCTTTACGTCACCGCACCAGAACAGACTTCCACACGGGGAGTTGAGAGTCATGCACACGCTCAGTACTGAGCCCACAAGCCCAGGTTACCCATGTTCTCAGACAACAACAACTGGTTCACCTTCACGCTCCTCTTCCTGTTAACGCCACCGCGATCAGGTAACTCACACCACACACAGTACCAAGCCACGGCATTGAAACCACTAAACACCGTCCTCTCTGAACGTCTGGTTCAGCCTGAGTTCAGTGAGTCTGAAAGAAGCAGTTTCCGGAATCCCAGCATGCCAGGTCAGAGAGGCCACAGTTGGAGTCCCAGAAGATGGCCTCCCTGCTGAGCACTGTACGCTCTGGGAACATGTCTCTCCTCCGGGTCAGAGGTCGTTGGGCACAGGAGGGGGTCTGTTTCCTCCTCACTAGCCTATCCTGTGGGAGCAGCATGGAAATACTAAGTCTCTTAAGACTGTCAGGCATCTTTACTATGCACTCAGTCCTGCTGTCTGCATTGTCTCCCCTCCATTCTCCATTCTCCTCCTCCTCTCCCCTCCATTCTCCTACTCCTCTCCCCTCCCTTTTCCATCTCTCCTACTCCTCTCCTACCTTCTCCTCCCTCTATCCCTAATCCTCCCCATCTCTCCTCCCTCCTCGCCCTCTTCTCCTCCCCCTCTCTTCTCCCCCTCCCTCTCCTCCCCTCTCCCCCTCCTCTCCTCTCCTCTCTCCTCCCCCTCCCCCTCCTCTCCTCTCCTCCTCCTCCCTCCTCCGTCTGCCAGTGACTGTTCAGCAGTGTGTTTCTCCAGGCGTCAGGTCCCGGTGAGGGAGGGAGTGTGTGTTTGCTTAGGAAGCTCGGCTTTTCCAAACGAGGCCAGCGACCCTCTTAGACTGAGACGTTTCACCCCCTCCACACTCCTAAAAAGTATTTTAACACAGCCTGTATATAAAACGGCTGTATATATTCCATTCTCCGTTAGAAAAAAATCTCATATTTAAATATTTTTTTTTTCTCAGTAACCAAGGGGGGACTATTTAATGGAGTCTGCAGCATCCAGAAGAACGTTTCTCTTCAAATTCCTAAAAAACTATTTGCTTTCCTTGGCATCCTACATTCTGTTCATAGTTCTGCGGAGGCCAAACGTTCTTCTTATGCCAGTTCTGCTCGCCTTCTGCCACAGAGGCCAACCGAACACCACAAGCACCATGTCATCCTGGCTCCAGGGCAGACCTGGCTCTCTCTCCTGCCCCCCTTCCTCAACTTGATCTGCCCCCCCCGAAAGCCAGACGAGTCGTCGCGATGCCACAAGCAGGTTTGATTGAGACGGCAGATGTGTTTTCACAGCGCGAAAGTCGCCCCTCTTGGTCCGTCATTCATTAGGGAAATCGATGAGTTGTGAGAGGCGCTTGGAGCTAAACACTACATCAGCACACTTTCTGTTGTGGGAAAAAAAGTGACGAATAAAAGAGATCCCAAATGTTGTAAAAGGCAGGTCTGCCTGGAAGAACGTCTTGTTAAAAAAAGAAATACCGGCGTTTGGGTCTTTAATGGAAGCCAGGATGGAAACTACCTTGTTGAAAGCTCTTTTAGAAGGACTTGCTTTAACAAACAGGAGTGGCTCGAAAATGAGTAATTAGCCATAGCCTAACGTTTCCCCTAATGTCCTTGGTTTGACATGATTTTCATTTCTCTGTGGGAAACTTTTGTACCTTACTATGTGGACAGACATGGTCTGGGCCTGATGTTGCTTATTGTCCAAAGCCGCTCTGTGTTTCCAACAGTAGTCTAGCATGGTAAAGCTTACGAATGTCTTCATTTAGAAGATATTCATATTTAAAAGGGAATTTGAACCTGTGACCTCTTGATTTTCAGCCAACTGCTCTAACCACTATCTTCTTTTAATAGTCTTAAAATGTTTTGTCTAGTAGGCCTCAAGCACACCACTTTCTGTGTTCTGTCCTTTGTGTGACTAGCTCTCCACGCTGCATGTTCAGTTAGGTCGCGAAGACACTTGTGTTTTAAAAGTTTGAGAGTGAGACAGCTGGCTGATGGGTAATGGGGTGGTGACGAGATTAACCCTTGAAATTCAAGCGGCTTCCAAGGGTATCGACCTATTAGAATGTCACATTTCTCTGGGCTTAAAAAAAAAGTGTTGGTTCCAACTGCCGTCGCGGAGTGAGACTATTGCTACTGCCTTGAAGCTGTAATGTAACATATAATTTAGTCATAATGGTTTTTCATACTTGTATGAGAAGTATTTCTTTTCTTTTCTAAACACACTACGTGCCCAGTGCCCACTGTTTCACCAGCAGAGAATCTGAGATCTTCTAGAGTTTCATATTTAATAGCAATTACCCTCGTCATGAAGGAATCTAGTTATGTGTGTGGAGAATTGTATATTTCCTCTCAACAGATTAGAGATTAGATGAAACATATGCCTTTTCATCGAATCAGTCTTTAGTGATCAAATTAAATGTATACGATAATTAATTTTGTTTTGTTATTATTTTTGCTTTGCTTAGGGTTCTTGGTCAAAGTTGCTCTTGAATGACGACACACGGCTATGTAACCTTGACTTCAGTTTATGGTTCTGATAAGCCTCCTGAGAGAACTCCCCCTCCCTCCCTCCCTCTCTCCCTCCCTCCCCCTCTCTCCCTCCCCCTCCCTCCCTCTCCCTCCCTCTCCCTCCCTCTCCCTCCCCCTCCCTCCCCCTCCCTCCCTCTCCCTCCCTCTCTCCCTCCCCATCCCTCTCTCCCTCTCTCCCTCCCTCTCTCTCTCTCCCTCCCCCTCCCTCCCTCTCTCCCTCCCTCCCTCCCTCCCTCCCTCCCTCCCTCCCTCCCTCCCTCCCTCCCTCCCTCCCTCCCTCCCTCCCTCTCTCTATACACGCATACTGCAATCTCAGACACTAACCGAGGCACTCATTCACCAACACACTCAGCTTTTGTGTCTGTGCACCAGCCTGGCCGTTTTAAATAAGTTATCCTTACTTTTGAAGTTCATGAAAAAGCCTCTTCCTCAATCAAATCCCTGATGCCTACAATTGTAACATTGACTGATTGCCCTTGTAGCTGTAGTTTCTTTTTCTTTATTTTCTCCTCATTCAGTGAGCGTAAAGAATAGCCCCTTTCATGGCGAGCTGAACGAGGCTTCACCGTGGATGTGGAGAGCCCTGCTTAAACAGCTCTCAGCCAAAACAAAAACAGACGCCAGAAGGAATCCCATTTCATTTATACGAGTAGGAAATTGACCCGTCGGAGAGAAAGAGAAAGAGAGAGGGAACAGAAGAAGGAGAAAAAAGAATCGAGTTAGGGGGGAATTGATCCCGGAGGCTGTGGGAACGTGACGATTGGGCCGGTTTCCTGAGAGCCTTCTGGAAACAAGGGATGGGGGGGGGGGGGGGGGGGGGGGAGGGAAGAGGAAGAGGAGAAGGGAAGAGGAGGAGGGAATCCTTATTACAGCTCTTAAGATGCAGTTTCCTGAGAGAGGTGTAATTAGCATGAGAATGGAGGACAGAGACCAGGTGACACTCTCGTCACCATGCCGACCTCCAGCAGGACAGACAGACCAGGTGACATTCTCGTCACCATGCCGACCTCCAGCAGGACAGACAGACCAGGTGACACTCGTCACCATGCCGACCTCCAGCAGGACAGACAGCTGGCACTGATACAGGATGATGCAGGATCACAGTGAGGATACAGACCTGGGCACTTCTGATCCACGATCTCATGCTGGACTTCATATATGCATTGTTTGTACGGCTCTTTGGAATAAAGTGTCTGCTAAACGAATACAAGTAGATTCAGAAAACTGGAGAGGAAGATAATCTGTCCTCAGAGACTGTAGCTGTGTGTGTGTGTGTGTGTGTTCTGTCAGAAGGGATGCCCTACAGCCTGATGAAGTGAGAAGACATGAGAATAGTGGACACATGAGGAGACTGGACAGACAGAGTGGAACAGAGCAGCATGGCTTTGTAGACAAGACTCAGGTCTCAAGTTATTCTCATCTTTAGTCTTCTGATGTTTGAGACCTCTGTTCCACTGTGCCAGGAAAACTAAAGCAATCTCAGATATGTATTATAAATAATTGTCTTTTCTTCTTAATATCTTGACCCTGGTCAATTAGGAGGGATGGACGTCATTCATCCTGTAGATTGACATTTTGTGAAATTGACTGTCTATACTTAGGTAGTAAACTTAAGTCATATATTAACGTTCTATACCAAGTTATATTTGTTTGTCCAACTGGCTTGTCTATCCTTGACCTTCCCAGAAGCAGTGACCTGAGCTCTGTAAGAGTGGACTGCTGTATTTGGAGGATGATGCGGTGTAGAAAGTGACCACTAGATGGGAACAACAGCCTATCAGGACCTCCACCGTTCCCTGGATTACATCTCAGAGCCCCAGACAATAATTGAGTTACTCTGTTATCTGACTGGGAGAAGGTAGAGCAACCATTAAAAGACACAAACTTCATTGAGCTCCCACTAACGCTCTTTAAATTTAGATTGCCATCATCCGCGCTGTGTATGAAAGTCAGGAGGAGTTGTGAAGGATCTACGTTAATTGAAACGTTCTCTGATGTTCTCCAAAGCAGTTAACAGCTGGAGTATATTTCATCAAGACCGGAATGTTAATGTCCTTTATGTTGTCAAAGGTCACGTCTGGCTGAAATTTCATGAGGGTGCATTCAAAATACCCTTTGTTGCCAACAGCCTGATATTCACTATGAACGAAATACTTTATTGTAAACGGTAATATGTGTCTGCTTTGATGTTATTTACACGGTGTGAGATCTTACGGAATTAAATATACATTAGTTCTTCAAGCTCGTGTGTGTAATAGGACAGTAAGACAAGTCAAGGTTTCCGAACTAGGCGGAGCGAGCACCCAGAGACTGAGTTCGTCACCTAAATCCCGCCCCGTTACTGAGTAGGCAAAGACTAGAGAAAGTTAACACACTCCCGTGCTACAGACGGAGCCACACACAGCTGGACCAGTACGCTATTTCTCATCAAACTGAATCTCGTCGCGTGGTCCGTGTAAATATACCCGGTGGAAATTGTCTTGGGATTGTAAAATAATCTTCGCATTTCGCAAATGAAATACTTCCCCCTTCCCCTGAGTTTATTAGCCTTCAACAAATAACGGTCAACTGGAGAACGGGAGTCTGCACTCAAGGTTTAATACGCGTGCTACCGGTGGAATACATTAGCTAATTGTTTTCGAATGTGTCGTGCAATGCACGACTCTACCTGTGTCATACATGTAGTTAACATGTGAGACCTTTACATCGGATCAAACTTCGGCCCCGTGTTGGATACGCACATTTTTAATTCACCTCTGTATTCGGATTTCGTTCCAAAGAAAAACAACACGTTTTGCGGAGGTGTGCAAGTCTGACCAGGGAAAAGGCATAAAAGTCTGTCTGCTGCACCGATGATGAACTCCGTTATTCGTCGTTAACGTCTCACCATCTTGAACTTTGTCTCATCAGCACTCGGGATATTTAGACTGGCATATTTGGGGCATTGGCTCATCACATTATAACTGTTTTGCCGTTTACTCACCGTTTTGTTCCTAAAGACTTAAGCTGTTTTTTGTTTTTGTTTTTTTGTTCATGGGATGAAGTACTCCTCTTTGTTTTTCTTTCCCCGTTCTTAAATGGCACCCTACATCAACATGGGGAGCTTCAATCTGAGGATTGCGATCTTATTATGGTGCCAACACATTATAGCCGGCTTCAGTCTGGAGATAGGAGCCTACGATATAGAGCGGGGCAGACCTGCTAAATGTGAACCCATCACCATACCCATGTGTCAGGGCATCGGCTACAACATGACCCGGATGCCCAACTTCATGAAGTACGAGAGCCAGACGGAGGCTAGCATCAAACTCAACGAGTTTTCCCCCTCTGGTGGAGTACGGCTGTGACGTCCACCTCCGCTTCTTCCTCTGCTCCCTCTACGTCCCCATGTGCACCGACAAGGTGTCCACCACCATCCCCGCCTGCAGGCCCATGTGCGAGCAGGCCCGGCTCAAGTGCTCCCCCATCATGGAGAAGTTCAGCTTCGGCTGGCCCGACTCCCTGGACTGCTCCAAGCTGCCCACCAGGAACGACCCCAACTCCCTCTGCATGGAGGCTCCGGAGAACCACACCAAGCTGGAGACCAAGAAGGGGGAGGGGATGCTTCCGGTTCCCCCCAGACCCAGGCAGCCCTCGGGGGGCGGTGGAGGGCGCTCCGGGGCCAGCCTGGGCAACTGCGACAACCCCGAGAAGTTCCAGTACGTAGAGAAGAGCCAGTCGTGCGCGCCACGCTGCTCCTCGGTGGTGGACGTGTTCTGGTCGCGGCGGGACAAGGACTTCGCCTTCATCTGGATGGCGGTGTGGTCCACGCTGTGCTTCGTCTCCACCGCCTTCACAGTGCTCACCTTCCTCCTGGACCCCCAGCGCTTCCAGTACCCTGAGAGGCCCATCATCTTCCTCTCCATGTGCTACAACGTCTACTCCGTGGCCTTCATCATCCGCTCCGTGGCCGGAGCTGAGAACATCGGCTGCGACCGGGAGAACGGCGAGCTGTACATCATCCAGGAGGGGCTGGAGTCCACGGGCTGCACCATCGTCTTCCTCATCCTCTACTACTTCGGCATGGCCTCGTCCATTTGGTGGGTGGTCCTCACCCTCACCTGGTTCCTGGCTGCCGGGAAGAAGTGGGGCCACGAGGCCATCGAGGCCCACAGCAGCTACTTCCACATGGCCGCCTGGGGCATCCCCGCGCTGAAGACCATCATCATCCTCACCATGAGGAAGGTGGCGGGGGACGAGCTGACGGGGCTGTGCTACGTGGGCAGCATGGACGTCAACGCCCTGACCGGCTTCGTCCTGGTCCCACTGTCCTGCTACCTGGTCATCGGCACCTCCTTCATCCTCACCGGCTTCGTGGCCCTCTTCCACATCCGCAAGATCATGAAGACGGGCGGCACCAACACGGAGAAGCTGGAGAAGCTGATGGTGAAGATCGGCGTGTTCTCCATCCTGTACACCGTCCCAGCCACTTGTGTGATCGTCTGCTACTTCTACGAGAGGCTCAACATGGACTACTGGAAGTTCCGCACCCTGGAGAGCAAGTGCGTGTCGTTCCCCGGCCGCAGGAACGAGGACTGCTCCCTGGAGGCCTCCATCCCCTCTGTGTCCGTGTTCATGCTGAAGATCTTCATGTCCCTGGTGGTGGGCATCACTAGCGGCGTGTGGGTGTGGAGCTCCAAGACCCTGCAGACCTGGCAGGGCCTGTGCAACAGGAAGCTTGCGCTGCGGACTAACAGGAAGCCCTGTGGCAGCGTGACCTGCGGCGGCTCTCACTGCCACTACAAGACTCCTGCCGTGGTGCTGCACATGTCCAAAACAGACGCATATCTAGAGAGCCCTGCACACGTGTGAAGGAAGCTAAGAGGCGCCTGGTGTTCTGCCAGGGCGTGTTGACTCTATGCCACAGGTAAACAAAGCTGTGTTCTGTATAAAGTGCTCAGGTTGGCGTGTTTCAGATGTTAATGTTGCCTGAAAGATACTTTTTTGGTGTGTTTTATGGTTCGCTTGGCTTGCAATCCCCAATCGCTTTGGATTGCCAGCAAATGACAAAGGGAGAAAGGGAATACATGTTGGGTAATGTTTCACAAATCTGGTTGTTTCTGGTCGACTAAATCAACATGAATGCAGAAGCTATCTTGCATGAATGTATCAACATTTGGTATACTTTCCTTTCTTTGTGTGTTTATTTATTGTTGGATATTTAATTGCTGGTTATAAGTTTTGTATGTTGTATAAAAGTACATGTATTAAAAGAGTGATTAGTTTTGAATATTGGAACTGTTGAGATGTAAAAGTGCCTTTGAAAAGAAATACATATTTTTCTGCAGAAACAAAATAAGGCAAATAAAACATATTTATATTTTCAACTATTACCACCCTGTCACTTCTGTTAGTTTTCATGTTTGCCGTGGCCAAGTTGTGCCTGAAAAAGAAGCTTACTTTATTGGATTTTCTAATACTTTACTTTGCAGTGTTTCCTGAAAAATAGATGATTTTTTTTTTCATGTGCCTCAATGTTTTTTATTTGGTAGTCTGTCCTAAACAGCACCAGACACCCAACGGCCTGATTACTCTTAACATGCAGTGGATTGAGTTTAGGAAAGACTTCCCCAAAACAACAGTCTTACTCAATATATAACATTTCACTGAATAAGACTCTTTCAAGTCAACTCTTTTCTTCTATCAAATATTGCCTAATTAAATGTAAAACCTTTCTTGACAGGTTTAAATAGACAATTGTCATCTTGTCATGTCGAGACAATAACATTGTTAACATTCATTTCGTTTTTTATGCTCAAGAACCCATTTAATTACCCATCTTAACCCTTGTGTTATCTTCGGGTCATTCTGACCCATCAGTCATTGTGACCCACCTTCGTATTGCGACAACTTTACCGCATACAAAAACAAAGTGAAGCATTTTCTTTTAACCGTCGGGCCGTCTCAGACCCCCCACATTGCGAAGGTTAAAATAAAATGCTTTTTAGTTGTTTTTGTATTGGGTAAAATTAGGTAAACACAACGATGGTTCGTTGTGAATCTTTGGGTCATGTGACCCGAAGGCAGCACAAGGGTTAAAACATTCTTCCTGGTTGGTTTCCCAGTTCAACTGTTCAGTTTAATGTTCTCGTGTCCTCGTGTTGTTCTTTCAGTGTACTGTCAGATTTGTGGAATTCAAACATCCAGACTTAAAAACACAAACAAGAATCTGTGTGTGTGTATGTTCACCGCAGTAAATGCCTGGTGCCAAATTTCTGGTCGGTTGACAAAAGCGTTAATATTGTTCTAACCTGCAGCGTAGCTTAAGGCAGAAAATCACCAGCGCTGCCAGACCCAGGACTGCGGCAGTGTTTATAAAGTTATGCTGAACTTTCTGTTTTCCATTGAAACATCGTCAGGTCCAGTAATAATAACTGGCATAGGCCGACGACATTCCATGGTGATAGAGAAAGAGTACAGGACTTTCAGAGTTGAGTCATGAAACTGCCTCTAAAGAACAATCCCCCCGTCTTTCTGGAGACGGCAGACACAGCCTTATCAAACTCCCATGTCCTGAAAATCACGTCATAAATATCCGTATCCGACTTTAAACACCTCAGATAGGCCCCGTTGCTACTGTAGAACAGGAACATTTCACATCCATCGTCCTACGTTACACCTCTAAACACTGATGGTATTTATTTACATTTGGTGCACTGCCAGACTAACCGACGTGTCGTTTAAATGCGAGGCCGTTGTAGCTGTTCCCTGTTCCCGGTGCCTGCCTCCTGGGTTGGCAGGCGCTCTCCCCCCGGAGACCAAAACCACAGTTACATTTCTCCATAAAAAGCCGTGTTTGTTTGGAGCCTCGCGCCAGGGGGCTGCTGTGGTGCGTAACCACGCAATGCTTACTCACAATAAAGAGCAATGAATGCAGGCCCGCTTTCAAGTTTACACACGGGCAACGTAGCTACATGAACACTGGCTTCTCATAACAATAACAGTCTGTTCTGCATCAGCAGTTACAATCCTGACAAGGCCTTTCATGATAAGATACCAAAGGCCCCTATTCCTGTTCTTATGATATGTTGGGATTTCTGGAGGACTAAAAAGCATGTTTGTTTGGCACAAAGCTTCCTATGAACAACAAACTGACAACAAACTGACAGCAGTCAGAAGATTTTTAAGATGTGAAATGGAAAGGTTTTTAATTTAGGTTGACATTGACTTATTTTTATTTAGTAGGTGGAATATGTAGCACCAGTCAGTTAACAGAAATAGAAGTCAGATGTTTTTTTAAAGCTGAGAATCAGCATTTAGCACTTTGAAAGTCACAGAAATACCTTTAACACTCAGTGCATCTCTGTTTATTGTCTGTCAAATAACAAGTAAGTTGTTGTGCTAAATACGACAGAACACACAAACCTCACTCTCCTCACAAAGTCTGTGAGTCGAGTCAGAAGTGAGGGGCTCTCTTAAACCATCTTCATTTGTCCGGTGAAACCAGGGAAACGTTCCACATTGACATTCCAGCTTTCAGACTATAACCCGGCCATTGACTAGCAGGTCCTTCAGGGAGCCTGGTCACAATAGAGGATCCCCGAGCCATTGTGGGAGAGTGGACAAGATAGAGTATCTGTGTAATTGTGTCCTCTTAAAAGGAGGCTGATGTGTGTCCATGTGTTTGATTAAAAGGTTTCATTAAAGGAAAGGGGACTTTCCCCCCCCCCCTCTCCTGGAGAAAGGGGAAGAGAGAAAGGGAGAGGAGAGAGGGAGAGAGGGAGAGAGGGAGAGGGAGAGAGGGAGAGAGGGAGAGAGGGAGAGAGGGAGAGAGGGAGAGAGGGAGAGAGGGAGAGGGAGAGAGGGAGAGAGAGGGAGAGAGGAGGTGAGGGAGAGAGGGAGAGAGAGAGGGAGAGAGGGAGAGAGGGGAGAGATGAGGGGAGAGAGAGAGAGAGGGAGAGAGAGAGAGGGAGAGAGGGAGAGGGAGAGAGGGAGAGAGGGAGGAGGGAGAGAGGGGAGAGAGGGAGAGAGGGAGAGGGAGAGAGGGAGAGAGGGAGAGAGGGAGAGAGGGAGAGAGGGAGAGAGGGAGAGAGGAGGTCTCATTACTCTGCACCCCCCTGGCCATATCCCTTTCCTACGCTGGTTTTGATGTGGAAATGAGCCTATTGAAAAAGCCCATTGAAAAGCCTGCTGCCCCTTAGAAAGGGTGTAGCGCCAAAATTCCCAGCAGCTACCCTGCCCCTCCCTGCCTCCCCCTGCCCCTCCCTGCCCCCCATCCATCCCTCTAGCCCCCATCCCCCGCTGCCCCCATCCCCCCTGCCCCCATCCCCGCTGCCCCCCATCCCCCCTGCCCCCATCCCCCCCTGCCCCCATCCCCGCTGCCCCCCATCCCCCCCTGCCCCCATCCCCCCCTGCCCCCATCCCCGCTGCCCCCCCATCCCCCCTGCCCCCATCCCTCCCCCCAGGCCTCCTTGAGTGTAATGTGTCCTTGCTTGTATCTGCCATGTCCCACCTGCTAGCAACCTCCATGTCCTTGCAATCCCTGACACACACAACCCTTACCAGGATGGTTCTAAAGTTTCATGGTTGTGGTGTCGCATCATTGTCACATATTTGGGGTTGGGGTCATCTCAATTTATTTCATATGAACCAACATTTAGTTCTTTCAGTAAATGACTATTTCAGACCAGCTAGCTTCCTACTCTGAGGACATGTAACAAACAGGAGGCTTGTTCCACACAGCTACCAGCCTCGAATCTCCTCACCACAGCCATCAGACACATCATCCAGGTCAGATGTTTGGCTCCGGTATAAAGCTGCCATTTTGATTTTGGTTGCTAGGCTGCTCTTCACCACTCTGTGATAACAATCTCTCTCTCTCTCTCTCTCTCTCTCTCTCTCTCTCTCTCGGGAGACAGAGAGAGAGACATAGAGAGACACATAGAGAGAGAGAGACACAGAGAGAGTGAGAGAGAGACACAGAGAGAGAGAGAGAGACTCAAGGAGAGAGTGGAGAACAGAAAGAGATGAACAGAGAGAGAGTGAGGAACAGAGAGAGAGACACACACACAAGGACAGAGAGAGGAACAGAGAGAGAGAGGGGAACAGAGGGTGCTGCCAGTGCATCATTCATGTTTTGAACTTCAAAGCCCAACAGAAATACAGATAGAGAGAGGCCTTGAACGACTAGCACAAAGTACCCCTGGCCACCCCACCCCCCATCTCACCCCACCCCCACCCCAAATCTGGGCCTCATTTACCAAAGGCCACCAGCCTGACAATGTCATTTGGCTTTGAATGCTGTACCCACATGGTCCATTGATGTTAGTTTACTTTTTACTTGTTATCTGAAGTCTGGTTTTTGACTTTGGTTGTGGGAAGGGTTGATTGAGTGACAGTGATTGACTGATGAGACACACACACAAATACACACACACACACATCAGCAAACACTCTCTCACACATACACACACATCAGCAACACTCTCTCACACATACACACATAATCACAGATTCTTTTTTTATCTCATGGTTGGATATCAAAAGCTATCCCTTTGGGGTTGTGCCTCTTATGAAGCTAAATCCTTCTATGTCCCACCCACCTCCCTCTCTGACTAGACTAACTACAGTTCGCACCAATTTGCAGATGCTCCAAAGCTACAGGCTTTTGGTTTAATGAACAGATTTAGAAATAGAAGAGCCAGATCTATTCTTCGAGCCCGTTGATGATGGCCTCGCAGGGAAACGCAGACGAGCATGGCTGTTATAGGAGCTGTGGTCCTTGATTATCTTATGATCTTACTGGTTCCAGCTTTTCGCTCCCAGGAACTCCATCTAGACCCTGGATCCTAGTTCCTAGACCCTGGATCCTAGTTCCTAGACCCTGGATCCTAGTTCCTAGTACCGGGGGGGGGGGAACACAGCTTTTGTTCATCTGAGTCACTTGATTAAAATCGACAGAATCCTCAACTATGAAAATAGTACATTGAATCAGCTTTGGTGTGTGATGCCCCCCTGTACCCGCCCCCCCTGTACTTGTTTTCTGAAGCAGGCGTCACTCCAGAACATGTGATGCATCACTTCTGCTGATGCTCAGACTTGGAGTTCAGCAGCTACCAAGCCAACACGGTTGTCCTCAGAAAACACCCTCCCTCCATTTCTCTGTTTGTTTTATTTGGTCAGGCAAACCGGTGGACAAACAGAATTTATTCAGGATTGGCCGAACCAAGGAATCAACAAATTCGTTTTTTTTTTTTTGTTGCCCACAACTGTTTCTCCTGGGTTTTAGAGAGTTTAGAAAAGGACTTTTACAGGTACTTGTGTGATATTAGGACTCTTGATGTATGTGTGTGTGTGTGTGTGTGTGTAGTAGAGATGATTTAAAGCCTCAGTGACAAAAACGTGGATAGGCAACGTTAGCTAAAGTGACGTCATGTTTTGAGTCAAAACAAGGGTCAGCTCCAGTCCTGCTCAGACTGTGGGTGTGCATCATGAAAGGTGCTGTTGTGTTCCGCTGCAGCTGTCACTGGGAGGAAGTTTGTGAGGATTACGTCCAATTTCTTAAAGTAGGGTCGGACACAAACATCGGTCTTGAGGCAGTGCTATTAAACCGAATTTGGTTAAGAAGCATGTAGAATTTAAGACAACCGTTCTAAAGCGGAGACGTCTAAAGCGGAGAGACAGCCGTCTTGACAAAGGGCCCGTGGCTCCTGCCTTCTCCACAACACAGAGAAAGCTTTGTAACGCATGGAGAGACGGAGAGGAGAGAGGTCTACTGGGGAGGGAGGGAGGGAGGGAGGGAGAGAGAGAAGGAGGGAGAAGTCCATTAGGGAGGGAGGGAGGGAGAGAAGGAGGGAGAGAGAGAAGGAGGGAGAGGTCCAATAGGGAGGGAGGGAGGGAGGGAGAGAGAGAAGGAGGGAGAAGTCCATTAGGGAGGGAGGGAGAGAGAGAAGGAGGGAGAAGTCCATTAGGGAGGGAGGGAGGGAGGGAGGGAGGGAGAGAGAGAAGGAGGGAGAGAGGGAGGGAGAGAGGGAGGGAGAGAGGGAGAGGTCCAATAGGGAGCGAGGGAGAGAGGTCCACCAGGGAGGGAGAGAAGGAGGGAGAGGTCCACTAGGAAGGGAGGGAGGAAGAGAACGGAGGTCCCAATAGGGAGAGAGGGAGGGAGAGACAAAATGAGGGAGAGGAGAGAGGTCCACCAGTGAGGGAACACTGAAGAGGCCATATGCTGACAGGTCTGTCTCCTGCTTCCTTCATTACTGAGCCGTCAGCGGGCCGGGGGACATGTTGAGAAGGAGGGTTAAGTTCTGCAGCTACAACTCTGTAGGACACGCACAGTTACACACAGTTACACAGCTTCCCCAGCGCAGGTTAAGCCTGCTAAAACTACGAGGGTTTTTTTGTTCCAGATTTGGCTTGATCTGTGCAGGGGAGTCTGGGCCAGTGACACTTGGTCGGTAACACTGGCAGCCGCATGGAGAGCCCCCCCCCTTGCTAGAGAGAGTGTGTTGGTGTAACAGTGTGTTATTTCGTCTGGTGTAAGAGTGTATTATTCCGGGAGTACAACGGCACTTAGGAATGATTGGCTGGACCTGATGTTAGTTTCCTCCAGGATCACAATGACTCTTATGGAGAGACTTGTTGCTCTTGTTGTAACTGTCTTAAATTATTGTACTTGGATAAAAGCGTCTGCTAAATGTATAAATGTAATGTTATATCGTCTAGTGTTACAGTGTGTTATTTCGTCTGGTGTAAGAGTGTGTTGTAGCTACGTACTCAAAACAGAAACTCGTAAACAGAGCTTCCCATGGGGGGGGGTGGATGGTTGGTGGATGTTTGTCAGCGTTAGTTATTAGTGACTCCAGACACACCGGGTGTGTGGTAGTAAAGACCAGGCCCCGCTAGGCCATGTGCAGCCCATTACCTCGTCTCACGCCAGCCTGGGGCCGTTTCCCCCGGGGGGCCCCCAGCCCTGCTCCCCGGAGCCCCCAGCAGCACGGGGCCCCAGCAGCACGGGGCCCCCAGCAGCACGGAGCCCCCAGCAGCACGGGGCCCCCAGCCCTGCTCCCCGGAGCCCCCGGCGGGCCACCCTATCAGGAGCAGCTCTCCCCAGCATCACTGCCCGCTCGGCCAGACGCCTGGCTGTCGTCCGATCCAGGAAGAAGCCCTTGGAGGAAACGAAGGTGTCTCGGAGGGAGAAGACGGCCATCCTGAAATGTGTGGTGTGTGTGTGTGTGTGGTGTGTGTGTGATGTGGTGTGTGTTTGTGGTGGGATTTTCCATCATTACGACGGTGGAGGGACGGGCGATTAAACTAGACGTGATTTAGTTATTAGGTCTATTTTTAATGCCATGTCATTTCAGGGTGCCAGTGAGAAATGTTTTTGAGTTATTTACATAGTGTTCAGTGAGAAATTACTACTATGATGTCAGCTACCTTGTAATGTTGATTCTATAGAAGGATAATTAGTGACCCTGAGGCACACTATATTCTCCTGTCCTCCTGCTATGGGTAAACAAAATCACTTCCATCTCTCTCTGTGACCAAAAATGTAAAGCTGGCAGAATCTCCCACTCAGTCATTTGTTCGACAAAGTGTCGTTTATAGCCTCTTAATTAGATCCAGGTTTGCTTGTTTTCTGGTCATGTTGTGGAAAGTAGAAAATTGCGAAGGTAAATACACTCAGAGACAAACAGATTAAAGAATGTGCTTCTCAGCATTTCCTGAATTCAAGCCCGCCAGAATCATCTGCTTCGTTTTTGAGTTCTGCTTTTCGTAAAAGGCCAAATGCAAACAGGCGTTTTTTTTTTATGACGTCACAAGAACGTTGACGGGAAACCAGCATCAAAAGTCGTCCAGCTCGGATGAAAGGATGGAAGAAATGAAACCAGGAGAAGGAGAGTGGCGTGCGGGAGTTAGGATCCAAATTAGCCCCCTGGTCAGGACCCTGTGTTTGTGGAGCCCACTGTTAATCCAGCCTAACAAGGGAAAGCACAGATTATTTTCCAGACCAACAGTGGCTGCATATTTATCTAAAGCAGAGCTCCACATGGCTCCAGCTTTCATGCCAGACTTGTTTCTCTTATCACCGTTTAATGAAAAGAAAATGGACGACGGCCCAAGTGGAAAAATATCAAACCTCAATCACATGTCAATGTTTCACATGAGATATTACTACATTTTTCATTATATTTATCTACACATTTGGAAGGGAACAAAACATGTACAGATTTTGTGTGTCCAATTTAGTACAAGTTTAGTAAGTTTGTACTTAAACTTTAGGTTTAATATCGAGGAGGGCGTTATGTTCCAGAGTGTGAAGGCGGTGGGAGGGGGGGACTCGAACACCCTCAGACCCTGGACCAGACATGCTGAACACCCTCAGACCCTGGACCAGACATGCTGAACACCCTCAGACCCTGGACCAGACATGCTGAACACCCTCAGACCCTGGACCAGACATGCTAAACACTCTCAGACCCTGGACCAGACATGCTGAACACCCTCAGACCCTGGACCAGACATGCTGAACACCCTCAGACCCTGGACCAGACATGCTGAACACCCTCAGACCCTGGACCAGACATGCTAAACACCCTCAGACCCTGGACCAGACATGCTGAACACCCTCAGACCCTGGACCAGACATGCTGAACACCCTCAGACCCTGGACCAGACATGCTGAACACCCTCAGACCCTGGACCAGACATGCTGAACACCCTCAGACCCTGGACCAGACATGCTAAACACTCTCAGACCCTGGACCAGACATGCTGAACACCCTCAGACCCTGGACCAGACATGCTGAACACCCTCAGACCCTGGACCAGACATGCTGAACACCCTCAGACCCTGGACCAGACATGCTAAACACCCTCAGACCCTGGACCAGACATGCTAAACACCCTCAGACCCTGGACCAGACATGCCGATGGAGAGGCATCTCTCCTTCTCCTCCAGGAGCACCCTCGGTAGGAAGAGTGTGTCCCTCCTTCTGCATGCGTCCGTACGGCACCAGACAGAGACACCCTGCTGACCAGGTCGCCCTCCAAATCAGCAGGCCCGCCTCTGGGCTCTGATTGTGACAAGACTTTAAAGTTTAGAAGCAGTTTTGGCGTAGAGCAGGGGCACACGGTATGTACCAGGGGGAAACTAGCACCTAACTAGTATCTCAGTGAAATACCAAACGATTTTCAGACCCGTCAGGGTGAGTTGACTTTGACTGGAAAAATCCAGGGCAGCTATTTAACTGCTAGACCCAGTTTTAGAGGCCCCCAAAAATAGACAACCACTCTACGTCTGCACACCATTTAGAGGCATATCTGATACCTGGGCTGACACGAGGGTTGTGCAGACAGAAAACAACCCGACTCAGATACTGGGAGCCAACACCAAGAATCCCAGAGCGGAGGCACGTGCCAACGTCTGTGGCGTGTTGTGCTTGATGTCTGTCGCTGGCCTGCCAAGGCTGCGGGTCTTAGGAGCTCTTCTTTCAGCACTCCTCATCTCCCTCTCTCCCTCCATCTCTCTTCCTCTGTTCCTCCCTCCCCTCCCCTCCTCCCTCCATCTGTGCTGTATTAACCCGGCTGCCTGCCACTCAAAGGGTCTTTATGGATCTGCAGGAAGCTGCTTGTGATTAAGGTCTCTGTCGGCCGCCGAAAGCTCCGTTACACCAACACACCTCCCTCCCGGAAAACAGATCTCTCGTTCTCGCTGTCGCCCTGGCTGCGTTCTCTGATCCTGGAGCTGTGAGCTGGGCCAAGCTGGAACGTGTATCTGCTGCGTTCAAGCCTGCGGGGGCTTCCACACCCCCCTCTCTCTACTTCCCGTCATCAAATGTTACTCAAAAGCCACACGGTCAACTTGATGTTATGCAAGACTTTGTCAGAGCGGATTAGCGGTTTGTTGGAGATGTTAGTCGTGAGTGGTGTTTACGCTTGGTCTGAGTCGGTCGACGGCGCTCTCCGGATGGGATGAACCCAAATGAAGGGGTTGGCTACGATGTGGCTTCCACAAACCATGCCTCTGCCTCTGCCTCTGCAGCCATGCACAGCACGGCTGCCTGCTGGAGGAAACATCCTGCGGGGGAATGTATGAATGTGTGAATGTGTGAATGTGTTTCATACTTCTGAGAATGAGTGATTATGCTCAAGGGAGAGGGGATGTTTTTGCACACGATTGATATTTGTCTGCATTTAAATACTTTATAAAATGTATATTTGCGAATAATGGACCGAGGTTAGATAAAATGCTGTTGTGTGTGTGAGTGTTGCTGGCCGGGGGAGAGGGGAGAGAGGAGAGGGGAGAGAGAGGAGAGAGAGGGGAGAGGGGGGAGGGGGGAGAGGGGAGGGGAGAGAGAAGAGGGGAGAGGGGAGAGAGGAGAGGGGAGAGAGAGGAGAGAGAGGGGGGAAAGGGGAGAGGAGAGAGGAGAGAGGGGGGAGGGGGGAGAGAGGGGAGGGGGGGGAGGGGGGAGAGGGGAGGGGAGAGAGAAGAGGGGAGAGGGGAGAGAGGAGAGGGGAGAGAGAGGAGAGAGAGGGGGGAAAGGGGAGAGGAGAGAGGAGAGAGGGGGGAGGGGGGGAGAGAGGGGAGGGGAGAGAGGGGGGAGAGAGGGGAGAGGAGAGAGAGGGGAGAGAGGGGAGAGAGGAGAGAGAGGAGAGAGGGGAGAGAGGAGAGAGAGGAGGGAGAGAGGAGAGAGGGGAGAGAGGAGAGAGAGGAGAGAGGGGAGAGGAGAGAGAGGGGAGAGAGGAGAGAGAGGGGAGAGAGGAGAGAGGGGAGAGAGGAGAGAGAGGAGAGAGGGGAGAGGAGAGAGGGGGGAGGGGGGAGAGAGGGGAGGGGAGAGAGGGGGGAGAGGGGAGAGAGGAGAGAGAGGGGAGAGAGGGGAGAGAGGAGAGAGAGGAGAGAGAGGAGAGACGGGAGAGAGGAGAGAGAGGAGAGAGGGGAGAGAGGAGAGAGAGGGGAGAGGGGAGAGAGGAGAGAGAGAGGAGAGAGAGGAGAGACGGGAGAGAGGAGAGAGGGGAGAGAGGAGAGAGAGGAGAGAGAGGAGAGAGGGGAGAGAGGAGAGAGAGGAGAGAGGGGAGAGAGGGGAGAGGGGAGAGAGGAGAGAGAGGAGAGAGAGGAGAGAGGGGGGAGACGGGAGAGAGGAGAGAGAGGAGAGAGGGGAGAGGGGAGAGGGCGCTCTCCCAGGTGTGGACCCGGCAGCCAGAGCCAGGAGGATGTGGTTTCTCCTCCACCCAGACTGGCTCAGGAGGAATGCTGAGTTACTGAGAAAAGGAGGACAGGGAAAATCTCCAGGCAGCGGCGAGGCAAGGCAGCACTATTTTATTTTGTTTTAACAGCTAAATCAGGCACACATGATCCAGCCTCACACCTCTCCTTTCATTTTCACCTCATCACAGTCAGCGAAGCGGTCTGTGGGTGCTGTGTATTGTTCGCTGTGTTTATAACGTGTGTTTATCAGAGTTTAATGGCTGTTTGTAATGGCTGACTCGTTAAAGATCCCCTGCCCTGAACCATTTGACCTGGAACAATATACAACCGTTGAGAAGGTCCCGTCAGCAAGACTAGGCAGGATTTATGCAAGGCATGTTGAAACTCTAGCTGACCAGGAATCAAAAACATAGAGGTGATTTGAATTTTGTAGGTATTCATCAAAACTCAGTTCCCAGTATTCTGGGGGCTACGCAAACAGAAAGTCAGTATTTTTTGGTGTTGGTTTTCTTTGGTATATTCTGTTATTATCAGTCTTAGTCTGTCTGTTTAAGTTTCCTCTGAACAAGACTTGATAACCGCTTGCCACCGATGCTCCTGGACATCAGACAGGAACTGCTCTACAAGTGAAGGCCTTTCCTAACATCTGCTAAGGGCTTACATGTAACCCAGTACTGCAAGCTACAACCTCACACCCAGTCATGGAAGTCCTCACACAAGACGACATACATTCACTATCTATGAATGACTCCCATCACATGACTCCCATCTCTGATGGGAGTCAGGTGGCTGAGCGGTGAGGGAGTCGGGCTTGTAATCAGAAGGTCGCTGGTTCGATTCCCGGCCGTGTCAAATGACGTTGTGTCCTTGGGCAAGGCACTTCACCCTACTTGCCTCGGGGAGAATGTCCCTGTACTTACTGTAAGTCGCTCTGGATAAGAGCGTCTGCTAAATGACTAAATGTAAATGTAAATCTAAACCACAAGATTCCAGAAAGGAACAAGAAGCCAGTTTGTCCACCAAATCATTTGGATGAATCTTTTAAAACAAGGTTTGGGAGACATCAAATCTGACGAAAAGAAAATCATTGCTTTTAAATCCAACCCCGTCTAGATGAACCATCTCCCTTCTAGATGAACCATCTCCCTCCTAGATGAACCAGCTCCCTTCTAGATGAACCATCTGCCTTCTAGATGAACCATCTCCCTTCTAGATGAACCATCTCCCTCCTAGATGAACCATCTCCCTTCTAGATGAACCATCTCCCTCCTAGATGAACCATCTCCCTCCTAGATGAACCATCTCCATTCTAGATGAACCATCTGCCTTCTAGATGAACCATCTCCCTCCTAGATGAACCATCTCCCTCCTAGATGAACCATCTCCCTCCTAGATGAACCATCTCCCTCCTAGATGAACCATCTCCCTCCTAGATGAACCATCTCCATTCTAGATGAACCATCTCCCTCCTAGATGAACCATCTCCCTTCTAGATGAACCATCTCCCTCCTAGATGAACCATCTCCATTCAGAAATGTTATTCATGATGTTTCGCCTCTGCGGTCATCCAGATGCTCTGTGTCTTCGCCCGTGACGTAGAAACTGGCTTTGCAACGCTCCCCTCTGCAGTGTTCTGCGGAGTCTCCCTGAGGAGGAAAACAGCGGCTTGCGTTTCCCCCTCCGGTGCAAGCGGAGAGGGAGTCTAAAAGCTCACAGCAGGCAGACAGTGACTAGAGGACTAGTGACAAAAATAAAAACCACAGCGAACACATTCCAAAAAAGGTCATCTGGCTTCAGAAAAACAGGAGCTGCATCATTTAGGAAACGTCTCCTGGAAAGCAGAGCTGCTGCAAAAATATGAGATCCAACCATATTTCCTCCCTTGCTAAATGTTTGGCTTCAGTAGGTCCTTCCTGCACTTCTCCCTGAACAGCCCGGTGTTTCTCTATCCTTCACCTCCGACCTCGTTAAGTGATGTTTGGGTTTTAAGACTGGGACGGCGGGTCGTATATCCTACAGGTCTCAGTGCTCCTGGCACGACGCGTCATGTCCTTCACTGGCAACTTAACATTGAACAAGCCTGGCGTCTCTCCAGCAGGGGAGCTGATCTCTCTCTCTAGCAGGGGAACTGATCTCTCTCTCCAGCATGGGAACTGATCTCTCTCTCCAGCATGGGAGCTGATCTCTCTCTCCAGCAGGGGAGCTGATCTCTCTCTCCAGCAGGGGAGCTGATCTCTCTCTCCAGCAGGGGAGCTGATCTCTCTCTCCAGCATGGGAGCTGATCTCTCTCTCCAGCAGGGGAGCTGATCTCTCTCTCTAGCAGGGGAGCCGATCTCTCTCTCTAGCAGGGGAACTGATCTCTCTCTCCAGCATGGGAACTGATCTCTCTCTCCAGCAGGGGAGCCGATCTCTCTCTCTAGCAGGGGAGCCGATCTCTCTCTCTAGCAGGGGAGCCGATCTCTCTCTCTAGCAGGGGAGCCGATCTCTCTCTCTAGCAGGGGAGCTGATCTCTCTCTCTAGCAGGGGAGCCGATCTCTCTCTCTAGCAGGGGAGCCGATCTCTCTCTCCAGCAGGGGAGCTGATCTCTCTCTCTAGCAGGGGAGCTGATCTCTCTCTCTAGCAGGGGAGCCGATCTCTCTCTCTAGCAGGGGAGCCGATCTCTCTCTCCACCAGGCCGGTTTGGACCACCAAGCTTCCCTCTCCACAGCAAAACAACCCTCTCAGTTTCAGCTAAACATTGCTTCATCGTTTACACACGCCTTTAATAAGGCACCCCCACCACACACACACACACACACACACACACACACTCCTCTCCACACCCCAAGATCAGTTCACACAGAAACCAAAAGGTTTCCACACAGAGAGAGCACCATTGAGCCACAACACTGCCCACCCGCTTTATTGCATTACCCATAATCCCTCTTGCATGCTACCGTATATTGGGGGGGGGGGGGGGGGAGGGCGTGGGGGGGAGGGCGTGGGGGGGAGGGCGTGGGGGGGAGGGCGTGGGGGGGAGGGTGAAGCCAGAGACAGGCTTCTCAGACCAGGCATGTGGGGGTGCATGGTCTCTCCTCTCCTGGCGTGGGACCACCGCAGCCTGGAGGGGTGTTGGCCTGCCTGACCCCACCCAGTGAGCAGCGCTGGTGGAGGAGGAGAGGGGAGGCACTCACTGCAGAGTGCATTTCTAATCCAGCCTGGGCCCTTTTCTGCATGTCTTCCCCCCACTCCCTCCCTCCCTCCCTCCCTGACGCTAGGCCTCAGCTAGCATAGCAGCAGCCCCTCCAGAGACCAGTCTGGCAGCTCCAGGGTGGCCAGGCATCCACGCTGCCCCTTCCACACTCCCCTCACCCTGAGGAGATTACCAGCGCACCCGGAGAGCAATAAAAGGGGTTGGCGCCAGGGCCAGGCCAGGGCCTGGAGTTTAACGTTATGGCATCTGTCAGCAGGGCACAGAGCTGGATTAAGGGGAGCAGGGCTGCATGTCTTGTTTGTTGCGTTGTCACAGACCCCCGGCCGACGCTCACTCTCAGCTGTCCCCGTTAACGCTGGCATTAATCCTCAAGTAGGAGCAGAAAGGGTTTGATATCATAGTCTCTCTACGAAGACGGGATTGATATGTCGGCTTGATAATGTGCTGCTGAGATGCTGTTGGCCCCTGCGGTTGCTAGCTCAAACACCAGATGCATTCAGGACTTCAGACACACTCACACTGAGATCACTTTGGTCAAATAGAAATAGATAGTGGACATCATGCCACCATGGTAACCAACAATCACCAACTGTCTTACCAGTGTGCCACACTGTGTGTGTGTGTGTGTGTGTGTGTGAGCGCTAGCCCGAAGCTTGCATCCCGTGGTGCAGGTTGTGGACTGTGCACAACCATAGAGGAAGCAGTCTTTCACTCAGCCCTCCTGTTAGGAGGTGAGGACATGTTTCCCTGTCTGAAAGCAATGGAGGACAACAAAGGCTGTTTCCTGTCAAGTCGTTGAGATGCACGTCACAAGGCTTTCTTGTCTCAGACACACACACACACACACTGTGTGCTGCTCTCATGCCTTGTACTCACGGCTGATGATGTCATGTCCAATCAGGGGTCCTGATGCAGAGGAGGCACCAGAGACAGGAAGTGCACCACCACTGGATGACCACTAGGGGTGGACCTGATATCCCTCAGCTCTCAGGAGGCCCAGCCAGCTGAGGGGGGTTAAGGAAGACTCAGACCCAGACCCTCAAGACCCAGACCCTGGACCCTCAAGACCCAGACCCTGACCCTGACCCTCAAGACCCAGACCCTGACCCAGACCCTCAAGACCCAGACCCTGACCCAGACCCAGACCCTGGACCCCAGACCCTCAAGATCCAGACCCTCAAGACCCAGACCCCCAAGACCCAGACCCTCAAGACCCAGACCCCAGACCCTAAGCCACCAGAAGCCCCAGACCGTGTCCTGCCCTACAGCTTCCCTCAGCAGCAGATTCCAGCCAGGCCACAGGGAACAGGCAAGAATGCTGGGACCAGCTGTTTGGGACTGGAGCGTGGGGAGCTAACAGGAGCGTGGGGGGGCTAACTGGGTAGGAATGGCTTCAGCTTGTCCCTGGGGATCCAGTTTACCATTCAATCAGCTGGCTGCATCTCTCTATCTCTCGTTCGGTGGGGGGAGGGGTGGAAGTAGATATTTTTCTTCCTATTGCTTCCTAATCACAAGAAAGTTCTCCAGAAGCTGCAGTATTTGTCTGCCATTGTTCTTTTTTGCTTTGCAACGAGGGCGCTTAATGTGGCTTCAGATTTCAGGCTTACATTCAGCTTATTTGTGCAGTGATTTCTGTATAACTTAAATAAGATATGTTAATCGAAACATTCTCTGGCCTGTGCAAGGGTTCCAGCTGAGTGGGGTCTTGGCTTTGGATGGGTGGTGTTGGGGTGACAGAGAAGTCTTGTTTTCCACAGGCCCCCAGTTGTCAGCAGGGAGGAGCTGGGAGGAGCTGTCTCTCTGGCTCCTTATCGTGTGCAGCTCAGCTGACAGCTGCCACACCAGAACCAAACCTGCCACAAGGAAACCAGAGGCCAGGCTTTGGAATGGAACCAGGCCCAAACCTGCCACAAGGAAACCAGAGGCCAGGCTTTGGAATGGAACCAGGCCCTTCACAAATGTTCACAGACACTGTACATATACACACACGTGTATGTATATATGTATGTATACATACACATATTATATATAGTCCTGTCATGAGAGGAGGGATCAGACAAAGGGGAGAGTGGTCCACTTTTCTCGATTTCAACAGGGCAGCAGGTCTTGGTGTCATGGTGTGGTGAAGACCTTTAAACAGATGTCTTATTCTAGTGAGCCAGGCAGTCTGCCTAATGCACCCCTGTCACCCTGACTGCTCATTCTGCACTGTCAGGAAGCCAGGCTTTAGAGTATGATGTTATGATTCTTGTGGATATTATGACAAAATCTGTCCTATGACCCAACTTGTCAGGAACTCCATAGCCCCTTCACACTGTTGCTCACACACACACACACACACACACACACACACACACACACACACACACACACACACACACACACACACACTCACCCCCCCCCATACACACACACACTCACCCCCCCCCCATGTGACCATCATCCCCTCTGTTAAATCCATGTGATAACTTTACCCACGAGATGTCTGAAGTAGCTTGCTGGAACCCGGACAAAATAGGTGACCTTGGAGACAAACGCCAGAGAGGCAGCCTGCTGCCCCTCTCCAGCCTGCTGCCCCTCTCCAGCCTGCTGCCCCTCTCCAGCCTGCTGCCCCTCTCCAGCCAGCTGCCCCTCTCCAGCCAGCTGCCCCTCTCCAGCCTGCTGCCCCTCTACAGCCTGCTGCCCCTCTACAGCCTGCTGCCCCTCTCCAGCCTGCTGCCCCTCTACAGCCTGCTGCCCCTCTCCAGCCTGCTGCCCCTCTCCAGCCAGCTGCCCCTCTCCAGCCTGCTGCCCCTCTCCAGCCTGCTGCCCCTCTCCAGCCTGCTGCCCCTCTCCAGCCTGCTGCCCCTCTCCAGCCAGCTGCCCCTCTCCAGCCTGCTGCCCCTCTCCAGCCTGCTGCCCCTCTCCAGGCATGGCAGACAGTTAGCACCTCTCCTCCCAGATAAAGACATGGAGCAGGATCTGTCAGGGGGTAGGTTCACACACAGCACCGGTGTTGTGGAGCAACAGGGTGATGCCATGCCCTGGCAGAGAGCCACCTCCAACACTAATCCCTACACATTGGCAGACATACAACTCCACTTACACCCCCCCCCTCCCTCATCTCTCACTACCACGGTGGAGTACAAGAGAGAGACAAGGCCTTCAGGATACTGGGGGCTGAGATGCTTGTCTGGTTGTGTGTGTGAGTGTGTGTGTGTGTGTGTATGTGTGGGGGGGTTCTGTTAGTTGTGTTGTCATGTCTAAAATAGGATTGTGTTCCTCCCAGGGCCGTGTGATGCAGCATGGTGGAAGGTGAGGCTTCTCATGAGCTGGACAAGGTCAGACTGGGGAGGGGGGGGGCAGATTAACACTGAGGGGTCCGAGGGGGGGGGGAGGGGGTCCGAGGGGGGGGGGAGGGGGTCCGAGGTGTTACTGAGAGTGTGACAGCGACACTAAGTGTGACACACACATAACCACACTCTCACTTGTAAACAGCGAGGCGGCGGGTGCAAACTGTGTCTCCTACAAGCAAACACACTCGTACGCACACGCTCTACGCGCACACGCTCTACGCGCACACGCTCTACGCGCACACGCTCTACGCGCACACGCTCTACACGCACACGCTCTACACGCACACGCTCTACACGCACACGCTCTACGCACACGCTCTACACGCACACGCTCTACACGCACACGCTCTACACGCACACGCTCTACACGCACACGCTCTACACGCACGCTCTACACGCACACGCTCTACACGCACGCTCTACACACACACACGCTCGTACACACGCTCTACACACACACGCTCTACACACACACGCTCTACGCACACGCTCTACGCACACGCTCTACGCACGTGGGCACATACACAGCAGGACGACACGCAAGACAGCACTTCCCCCAACCCCCTCCTGAACACATGCTTCCGCAAAAAGCTGTTGTTATCTCTCCCAACATAGCACCTTTATCACCCCAGACCAGCCTACATCACCAGCCTAGATAGCTGTGTTTACCCAGGTTGGGTTTCCCAGTCAAAAGCTGTTTGCAATAACCATACATAATGTTCCCTCAGACACACACAGCCGATCAGTGTGAACGTGTTACTGAACAGCGGTACTCTGGGCTCGCTAGGGGGGGGGGAGGGGGTGATGCCAGCACTGCCCCACTGATAAGAGAGAGGGGGGGCATGTTTGGGATGCCATTGCGTTCTAATGGGGGGGTGGATGTTCTGTTGGTTGTTGCCCAGTAACTGTTGAGGAGAGGGGGGGCTGATGTAAGACTGGGTGATGTGTAGAGGGGGGGGGGCTGATGGGAACATTAGGGTTGAACCCAACTGCCCAAGACAACAGAACGATCGGATAGACAACTTGAGGGGTTGTAGTGGAGAACCGTGGTTGTCCAGCTGCTGTGTGTGTGTGTGTGTGTGTGTGTGTGTGTGTGTGTGTGTGTGTGTGTGTGGCAAATGCCAGCTGGGTGTCTGAAGAGAGGGTTAATTAAACGGGGGTTGCGTTCAGGGCTAACCTTGACCTCCAGGTTGTCACACACACACACACACACCCCACTGGTGTCTCTATTCCCTGGGGTTGACACAGTCACGATGCAGAGCTCCAGGGATCCAGTTTGAGTAGAACAGAACATAAAGCTCCCCCCCCCCAGCCCGGGACGCATGATGTACCCCCTCAACCAGCACGTGACGTACCCCGTGCTTCCGGGAGACTTGGGATGTCTGAACTGATCTAGAACTCCGGAGGCTTTTATGAACACCACCGTTTCAATATTTCAGACGACATCTTAAACAATGGCGACCTCTACTGTTACAAGTGGGTCCTTCTAACTGGGACGTGTGTGGAAAGCCAATATAATCCTACTGAAATAAAAGTTAAGTTTAGTCTAGTCTGGTTATTATATAATTTAGTCAAATCAAATCTGTATATAGCCTACACATGTGATGTAATACAATTAGAACAACAAGCGTATTTTAGAATTGATTTATAATTAGTAACTATCCCATCATCATAAATCACACAACACATCTGACCTTATTCCAAACTAGAGCCAGAGTATCGACAACCTTCACAACTGCCGAACGAGGGTCCTTGAGAAGTCTAGTTTGAAAGAGGGAGAGACTGAGAGACAACCCTGCCTCTTAGTCCATCTCCTTATATAAAGTGTCTAGCTCAACGCGTGGTCTTCACTAAAGATCGCAGTCTTACTTGATTTGCAGGTCTCGCTCTGTGATGCTGCTGCTGGGTGCTGAGGCGGGGTCGGAGCGGGTGTCTGCTTTGCGGTGTCCCACGCTGTAGCTGGTTCACCGCGAGCAGCAGGGCTCAAGTTGAATACGGTGTGGCGGGAGGGCAACAGACAATAAGGCTGCTATCGTTGGCTCGTTTAGCCTCTTCCTGCTCACTGAACACCTGTTTTAACGGTAGATACTTGTTGGAGTCAGTCTCACTATTGTGAATTTGACATTTGGGTGAAGTGTGTTACTCTGCACTGGGAGCTGAACGTTTCTCCTCTCTAATTAGTCGCTCGCTCTGTCACTTGATTGGGCACGCACGGACGTGGTCGCCTGTGTCGCGAATTAATATATTTTTTTATTCCTACTTCTCGTTTTTTTTTTTTTTTTTACTTATTTGAATTTGTTTCTCCAACATGTCAAAACTTTTTTGTAACACACTACACAAAAAAAATTCTCGTTAGCCAAACGTTTAGATTTTTTGTTCTTAACTTTTCAGAAAGAATTGACCGAAAAAGTTATATTTGGAACATACTAAATGATGAATTCAACAGTACATGCACAGAATACATTTACAATTCTGTGAAATACTAACATACATAAAAATCGTCCAAGCATTATTTTATTTGAGTATTTTTCAAATATGGTATCAAATTGCAGTTAATAGCAGTCTTTACATGTAAAAATATATACATATGAATAAATTCTGTGAAAAGGACTGAAATATTGCTATAAATCAAGAACAGCAGAGGCTGGTGACCCTGAGGAAGACCTAGGCGGAGGATTCAGAGTTGATCGGGCCTGAAGTGGTGATCAGGTCTTTAGGAAGGTTCTCTCTCGCCTCATTCATCCGCCTCCTCGCCCTCTGGAACGCCTCTGCGAGCAAGGGATGGAGAGAGAGAAGGAAAGAGAGAGAGAGGGATGGAGAGAGAGAGTGAGAGGGATGGACACACCTTATTCAAATGAATGGGTCTTTATCAAGCTCTGCAGAAGCCTGATAGCAACCTCTTTCATTTAAACCAGGCGTATTGGAGCAGGGAAACATGTAGAACATACAGGACAGTGGGCCCTGAGGACCAGGAGACCAGAACACTGCACCAGTCTTCCTCACCCAGGACGTTGTACACGGCTCCCTGCTGGCTGAAGCCTCCTAACTGGTCCAGGACGCTCTGCCTTCTCCTCTTCAGCATGCTGGCGTCCACAAAGGCCCTGAACAACAGACAGCCACCGTGAGGCACCTCCTCACTAGCGGTTCTCAAACCCTTTTGGCTTCAGTACCCTCGTCTGAATCCAAGCACCCCTCATACCCGTATTCATATTGTATGAACAAGTATTTGTACCCCTATTTTCACGATTTACTCGAATGTTTGTTCGACTTTCCACTTTCTCTCCGTCCCCCTGTAGTGCCTGTGAGTGCCTGAGTGAGAGGACTGCCTGCCTGCAGACTGACCTGGCGTGTTGCAGGCAGTGCAGGGTGAAGGTGACGCTGCCTGTGGTCTTGGTACGAAACCCAAACCGGCTCAGTCTCTCCCCCTGCAGGCAGAAAGAAGAACACCCTTTACATTTCAACACCTCATCAGCTGGGATGTTATGTTCCTTTGTTACGTGCCTCACACACCCCTTCACATCAGCTGATACAGGGGAAGGAGTGTACATCTTTCACATGTTTTTAGATGACATTTCCATTAGTACAAATGCACAGTTAAAACGATATTCCCGTGGTCAGAATTGAGGAACAGTCTGTATCTACCGCTTCAATTCATAAAACAAAACATTCCTGATGCTGATGGATCTCTCTCTGCGGGCGTCCCACCTTGAAGGTGCTGGGCACCCTGACGTAGCTTCCATCCTCCAGCTCTGGAGATCCTCCGATGAAGAACCTCCTCAGCTCCGACACCGTCCCCGTCTGCAGGGGCCGCCAGCTGGGACACGACAAGGTGTGCTTCCCTGCGTGGAGCACAGACACGGTCACCTGACCCTGAACACACCGGTCACCTGACCCTGAACACACGGTCACCTGACCCTGAACACACGGTCACCTGACCCTGAACACACCGGTCACCTGACCCTGAACACACGGTCACCTGACCCTGAACACACGGTCACCTGACCCTGAACACACGGTCACCTGACCCTGAACACACCGGTCACCTGACCCTGAACACACGGTCACCTGACCCTGAACACACGGTCACCTGACCCTGAACACACGGTCACCTGACCCTGAACACACCGGTCACCTGACCCTGAACACACGGTCACCTGACCCTGAACACACGGTCACCTGACCCTGAACACACGGTCACCTGACCCTGAACACACCGGTCACCTGACCCTGAACACACGGTCACCTGACCCTGAACACACGGTCACCTGACCCTGAACACACGGTCACCTGACCCTGAACACCGGTCACCTGACCCTGAACACACCGGTCACCTGACCCTGAACACACGGTCACCTGACCCTGAACACACCGGTCACCTGACCCTGAACACACCGGTCACCTGACCCTGAACACACGGTCACCTGACCCTGAACACTGCACACACTACTACTTTAACAATAACAAATACTACACAAATATGGTTCATCTAACGGTAATGAACACTTGTGAATGTGAATTCTACCTGGGGTAGCAGGGAACACCAGGTATCCATAGCCCTCAGTTCTGTAGCGCTGCCAGAAGTCTAGAGACAGGACCTTGAAGTACAGCACTGGCCACTGTGGAAGAGATTCTACGAAAACACCACAGACCATAATGTAATAATAATAATAAGTTACAATCATCAAACATGCTGTCATATCCAGTAGTGTGAACGGTCAGCCACTTTCACACAACACATGCAGTGTCTGTGGTGCTGGTGTGGTGTCTGTGGTGCTGGTGTGGTGTCTGTGGTGCTGGTGTGCTAACCCTCGCTCTCATCCTCCTTCCTGTAGAACGCCTCGAAGGTGAAGGGGAAGCTGAAGTACGCCACATCGTCCTGCAGGGACCCAAGGATGGAGGAGATGGTGTTGAGGTGAGGAGGTGGGGTGGGGAGGTGGTGTTGAGGTGAGGAGGTGGTGTTGAGGTGAGGAGGTGGTGTTGAGGTGAGGAGATGGTGTTGAGGTGGGGTGAGGAGATGGTGTTGAGGTGGTGTTGAGGTGGGATGAGGAGGACCTACCTTCCCCACGGTGCGTGTGCGGCATGTCTGGGTCACCCCTGACAGAGACTGCTGAGGCAGACTGGACCAGTCTGAAACCACAGGACACACTCAGCTATCACAACACGACCCATTTATTTTTGGATGTAGCTAAACAAAGTAGTGCTTGTTTGTGATGTCACATTAAGGGTTTGGGATTTGATCCCGTTCTCATGGAGGGACTTACTGTTGGGAAGCTCTATAAAGTAGTGGATGTAGAGGTCGTCGTATTCGAAGCCTTGAGCTGAGACTGGGGGAATGATGGGATTCATCATTATTAATATAATTAGTTGTCTGTATAATTTTATACGAATCTTAACAGAAGATTTGAATGTAAGCTCCTGGTCTCACCTATCTCTCCATTCACCAGCAGGCGCAGGATACCAGGAGGAGGCTGGAAGGACCGAAAAACATACAAGACTGTTGGCCAAGACCATTTACATCAACATAACAGAGGGGAGGCTGGAAGGACCGAAACATACAAGACTGTTGGCCAAGACCATTTACATCAACATAACAGAGGGGAGGCTGGAAGGACCGAAACATACAAGACTGTTGGCCAAGACCATTTACATCAACATAACAGAGTAGAATTTGTTTATCTTACTTCCCAGTATAAATACCAAGGTCATTAAGTTGACTTAAGCACTAAAGCATGAAGGAGCACCGCTACTTGTTTGACTGACTTCAGTTGGGAAAACTATGATATGGGACAATTGTGATGCTACTAGTACTCTTATTTTGAAAGAACTCTAAATCAATCGGAAAACAACAAGGGAGTACCATTTCAAAGTCTTGTCCCACGAGGCTGTTGAGATAATCTCGGTGTCGCGTGTACAACTATGGAGAGAAAGAAGAAAGATGAGTTTCCAGCCAGACAGATAAATAAATACATGGAGTCCGGAAACCATTAGATGCCTCAGACTGTCATTCTTTGAAAATTCCCCTTCCACAACCTACATCATATTCTGTAACTTTGCTTTCTGTAAAGCTGCCTTGAGGTTCTAAAGGAGGGTGAGAGGAGGTTCTAAAGGAGGGTGGGAGGGGATGCTGAAGGAGGAGGTGCTAAAGGAGGGCCCATGGCTCACGTCTGTATACATGCGCTGCTCCCTCTCCTTCTCCTCTGTGTTGATGTCCGACGACACGTTCTCCAGCGTCAAGCGCCAAACCTCCCTCCTCTCCTCCCCCGCCTCCACCCTGGAGAACACGCACAGCAGGGAGGAACCATGTTCCACAACAAGTCTTCCTTCAGTCATGCTCTAGATGGAACAGTAATTGTAAGGTTTACAATCACACCCACCTGTAGGGTTCTTTGCCTTTGTTGAAGTCTGGTTTGATGGTGACCACTCCATTACTGTCTGCTCTGATGGTGCACAGCAGACATTCCGACTCCTGTGCCAGTCTGGGGAACACACACACACACACACACACAGCACCAGTCTGTAGACGGTTACTTTGCGCTGTGTCTAGTAAATACAGACCGTTCCTCGACTCCTGTTAGAACTGTTCTGATCCTGGGTCTTCTGCTGTATGTTCTATTTGCATGCCGCTAGGATGTACGCCTCTTCTAAACGAACACACCGTCAGGTAACAGTCTGCTAAAGACAAACAACAGACGTACCTGCCGGGGGGCCCCAGGTCTGCCATGATGTGCATGGTCTGGACTGGAGTGTTGACCACGTGGCTGGTCTTCACAAACTCCTCTGAGGGCTCCCAGGTGATCATCTTAGACTTGGCGATGCTGCTGTCTCTACACACACACACAGTCACACACACACACAAACCAGCAACATGGAAGAGTTACTCAAGCAAGGTCAGCTTTATTCCCTCCACCACCACCAGTTGGCAGGCCCTCCAACTGAACCACCAAAGGAAACATTGAGAAACGTTTTACTCCAGTGAATCTGGAGAACGTAGTTGTGATTGTGCGCGTGCTGGGGTGTGTAGTTGTGATGTGCGGGTGCTGGGGTGTGTAGTTATGATGTGCGGGTGCTGGGGTGTGTAGTTATGATGTGCGGGTGCTGGGGTGTGTAGTTGTGATTGTGCGGGTGCTGGGGTGTGTAGTTATGATGTGCGGGTGCTGGGGTGTGTAGTTATGATGTGCGGGTGCTGGGGTGTGTAGTTGTGATTGTGCGCGTGCTGGGGTGTGTAGTTGTGATTGTGCGCGTGCTGGGGTGTGTAGTTGTGATTGTGCGGGTGCTGGGGTGTGTAGTTGTGATGTGCGGGTGCTGGGGTGTGTAGTTATGATGTGCGGGTGCTGGGGTGTGTAGTTGTGATTGTGCGGGTGCTGGGGTGTGTAGTTGTGATGTGCGGGTGCTGGGGTGTGTAGTTGTGATTGTGCGGGTGCTGGGGTGTGTAGTTGTGATTGTGCGGGTGCTGGGGTGTGTAGTTGTGATGTGCGGGTGCTGGGGTGTGTAGTTGTGATTGTGCGGGTGCTGGGGTGTGTAGTTGTGATTGTGCGGGTGCTGGGGTGTGTAGTTGTGATGTGCGGGTGCTGGGGTGTGTTTGGGACGTACACCGGCCGTCTGTCCTGCCGCCTGTGCCTCACGTTAGCCATCCTCTCTGCCAGGAAGGTGGGTCTGGAGCCAGCTGTCTTCACCACGCTCTGAGAGTGCTACAGCCAGGAGCCGAAGAACAGCTTTACTGTGATGCACATCCTCACAACAGTAAAACAATGCAATCGCTACAGTTCACTGGTTGAGAATCAGCCTAGCGCATCATGTGATAATGTATGACAATAAATAAGGTATTCATTTATAGCAGATGCTTTTATCCAAAGAGGCAGGGTGGGACCTGAACCTGTGATCTCGATCTGCAGCCAAACGCTCTACCCCCGAGTGCCTCTGAACCATGTGACTTATGGAGCTGATAGCTGAGTGGCTAAAACGAGAGGCAGAGAGGGTGTGTGAACCCTACCCCTTCCCAAATGGTGTATCGGTCGAAATCGGTGTAAGTGAAGATCCTGAGATTGCGTTTTGCTCTCCCCGCCATGGCCAAGATCTCAGTCTGGTACTGCCTCTCCAGAGGGGTCTGACACACTGACTCACTCTGAAACAAGTCCACCTCATACTGCACACACACACACACACACAGACATGCACACACACACACACACGCACACACACACAGACATGCACACAAACATGAACCACTGTTCGCTAATCTACCGTAAAAGTAGATGATTCAATGGCATGATATCTGAACTGAACTACCTGACTGAAAAGTTTCTCTTGCCAACTAACGACCAGCTCCTCTTCATCATCGCCAACTGAAATGAATCATCGACATCAATCGACATAATAGCGTATCCGAGACAGTTATCATACAAGTGAACAAAGCGTACTACTTACTCAACAGTCAACGATACAACAAAAAAACGCTTTATGTGGCAGCAAGCTAAAACACGAGTAAATACCTGATCGAGCTTGCGTGAAAGTGTCTAGTTCGATGACACCGCTCTCCTGTTGATGCAACACTTGCTGATGAAGGTGCTGAGACAGCGCTGCTGTAGAAGTCACTTTCTCGATACGGACCCTGAAACGCAAACCCTCATTACACTAACACAACACGGCTAGCTAGCTAGAGGGGCTGAATGAGCAGTATCCTTCGATCATGCATAACTAAAAGTATGCCGTATAAGTTCTGTCACCCCAAAGAGAGTCACAGGCTTTCACTTAACACACGTCTTAAAGTACATTTTAACAGCCATAAACTACAGTACTGCAGCAGGGAAACCAAGAGACAAAATACATTTCTGCTTAGGCATGTTTTACGTGACTTGCTAAGTAGTAATCACGGTAAAGTTGTATTAAACTGGTTAGCTAACGTTAGCCAGCTACTAGTAGTTAGCTACCGTTATTACTAACTTTATTTTGAGGTTTTTGATGGCATCTCGTGAGCGGTAAACAGCTTCTCCGGTGTCGGTGCTCCAACCATCTGCCATGGGTTACAGAACTAGCTAGTCACTAGCTAGTTCTGTTTCTTGTGTGTTGGTTTTAAGTGCAGACTTGGCAACCAAGCGAGCCCTTACCTAGCAAGTCAGAACACTTAACAAGCTACTTAGCTAGTTGATCTGGTTGCGAGTTAGCCAGTTTGCTAGCTAGGTTAATCATGCAACGTTTATACTCATTGACCACGCCAGAGCGCGTGCTTCGATGCTAACTAATCTGGATAACTAGCTAGAGCTCGCTCCCTGGCGTACTGTAGTCATCCTCTAGCAGGCTGTATGTCTGAATCCCAGGTTATGAGTTATAATGTGATGATCTGACTAGACAGTATGACGTTAGAACAGCGTTCACTCGTTGCATGGTAACGGTAGACGAAGGAGAGTATTTTGGTCGCTTTCACAAGAACTAAAGGTGCATTACTGCCACCTGGTGGTCGGGATGAATTTACGTAATATCACATATATTCTATATTTGACATGTCATATAGTCATGTAATATAAAATCGAGTGGGACATTAGCAGATTAAAGAAGTGAATTGTGGGTTGTGTTGTTCGAGTTGGCCAACAACGGTACTTGCAAAACGTAAGCAATCCTTTCCGTGAGTTTTTAAATAATCATAGTAAGTATAGTAATCGTAAATATGGTTTAGTAAAGTATAGTTATTTGGTCAATTCAGGTTGAGCTTATTTAGGGTATAATTTTTTTCAGCACATGCTGGGTGTATATTTTAGGGTTAGGGAATTGGGCTATTAATCAGAAGGTTGCCGGTTCGATTCCTGGCCGTAAAGAATGTCTCCTTGGGCAAGGCACTTCACCCAACTTGCCGCGGGGGAATGTCCCTGTACTTACTGTAAGTCGCTCTGGATAAGAGCGTCTGCTAAATGACTAAATGTAATGTATAGTATCCAGGATGTCCATGTTTTGCAAAGAAGTTGCATGCAGAAGAGCTGTAGTCATCTCTCACACAATAACCACACAGCAGCCACTAAAGATATATTTATTGTTGTTTAAACACAAATAATATCACCAAGGTAGTTAAAAAAAAAAGTGTAAAAAAAGTCAAGTAAAGTAAATACTTCTTATTGTAAATAAAAACTGAAAACCTGAGGTTGTAGTGGACAACACTGAAAGTCAAGAAAACCCTCTTTGACCTCCAAGTTTTTCACTCTAAAAGAGGCTTTTTGGAACACTGCATACCATAATATCCCTTACTACTAAAGAACTACTTTTCCTACTAAAGACTAACTAGTTTAGTCAAGTTTAGCTAAAAGTACTTTCTCTTCCTCCTGCACCTTTTTAGTGTCACATTGACGGTTGGGTCCGTGGGTGATTTAGCCATAATGACTACGTGAAGCTGTCTCCTTCAACTCATGGTAGCCCAGGAGGGTTGGCTCTGTAAGGAGACAGAGAGGGGTATTAGATGCGGGAAGTACCACAATCTTCTGAGGTGGCCGTTGTTCTAAAAAGCCTCTTTTAAAATAACAACCTCATTGTGTATCGCCAAACATGTCAGAATGTTCTACATGAAACCAAACCAAGTCCAAACCAAATATAGATGACTGGACAAACCCTAGAGCGTTCTGTTACAGTTACTGAGAGATGTTTGGATCCCCCCCGAGTTCTCTCGTAGCCTGGATTCTTTGCTGCTTGGAAGTTTGTTCTGTATCAAAACTGTTTCCACTCGTTCACTGTCTAATGAATCTGGATATTCATCAAGTATGGGAAGCCTTTAAAAGGATAATTGATTACACCGTGGAACACTTGACAAGAGTACGTCCGTGATCATCTGCCGTCACGAACAAAGCCTCACTTGATTATTTTTTGAACATCCCAAATGATATAGACAAAAATGCAGATGAGCAGAATGCGTTTGAGAGAATAGATGAGTGTTACGGTACCGAGGGTCATATTCTCCTCCACGACCGGCATCCCCTCGCTGCAGTTCACAGCGTTTCCCCTGGCGGCACCCAGGATGGTCATGATGTCCACCAGGTTCAGCTTCCCCTCCTCCCTGGCCTCCTCCACCTCCTCCTTCAGCTCCCGTGCCGCCTCCTCCCTCTCCTCCGCGTCTTCCAGGCTCACAATTCCATTTCCCGTTCTCGCCTCGCAGTTCCCCCTCCCCACCTGCGGCGGCGTCAGCGAGCACAAGGCCCTCAGCCTGCCGTAGGAGCGCAGGTGCGCCACGTTGGCTCTCAGGAAGAGAAGAAGCACGTTGAGGTCGTTGAGAGGGCAGCCCAGCTTCTGCCCGCTGATCAGGCCCAGAGCAGGAAGTACCTCGTACACGGACAGGAAGGTCGTGTCCCAAACAAACAGACGGACCAGGCTGAACAGGACGATAGGCGCCAGCAGGACGTAGATGGCGCCGTTAGCGACGCTTATGACCTGGAAGACTAGCTGGCCGGTCATTTTACACTGGACCAGCTCTGGGACCCAGCTCTGGTCCCGGAGCAGGCCGGTACGCACGAAGCAGCTGAACTCATCCTGGAGGAAGGCAGACAGGTGGAAGTATACCAGGTACAGACAGGAAGCTGAGAGGAAGATGAGCAACAGGAAGCCACGCAGGAACAGCATGCTGACCAGGAAGTAGGAGCCATGCTTGCACTGCATGTATCTCTCCAGCAGGGGGTACTCAAAGTACCGCTTCCTCTTTGCCCTGGTGGAGACGAGGGGAAGGTTCAGGGCAAGACTGAAGTTGATGGAACACTGTGATATAAACCTCACCCTACCTCTATGAAATACACACTTTAAAGTATATTTGATATAAACTTTGTTTACATATATTTTTGGGGCATTCAAATGTTCGATGAAGCAGACTTAAACCACGTGCCCAACTTCCAACAAGTATTTTTCCAACAGACACACATTTCAGATCAGGATAGACTATTGTAATGCTGTGCAGACACCGACCAGGTCTTCTCAAAGGGTTAATGAGTGGAGGCTGTCTGACCTGTCCAGCTCCGCCTGGAAGGTCAGGGGATTCTCTGTGTTCTGTCTCATGTCCAGGATGTTCTGCGCCAGGCGCACAGAGCGGTTGTAGGACTTGTCGAGCTCGTCAATGATGAATAGCAGGTCTGAGCCCAGGCTGGGGATGGCCAGGTACCGCCAGATCAGAGCAGGCAGGTACATCAGCATGGCCATGGCCAGGAGAGAGTAGGGGAACATCTGGGTAGAGAGGGAGGGAGGGAGGGAGGGAGGGAGGGAGAGAGAGAGAGAGAGAGAGAGAGAGAGAGAGAGAGAGAGAGAGAGAGAGGGAGGGAGGGAGGGAGGGAGGTAGGGATGGAGGGAGGGAGGGAGGGAGGGAGAGGGGGCAGGGAGAGGCAGAGAGGGAAACAGACAGAGAGAGGCAGAGAGAGAGATTAGATAAGGTAAATATTCCAGAGACACTAATTGTATTACAGATCATTATAGCAGCTAGGTCAGATACATATAGAACACATTAAATATTTATAGTCTGCATTAAAAAAAAGTGACGTCAGAATGACTTCAGCACCATACTGTTCTTTGTTTGAACGATATAATTAGATTGATTAGTAAAAATTTCTAAACTTTGTCTTGTGAACGTATAAAAGTAATCACAAGGTTTGAAATGTGTCAGTTACTTTGTGGACCCATAAGGATCGTTCCTCGAAGTTTCCGTTGACGTCAGACTCGTGGTGCATGAGGGAGTCCCAGCAGTAGGTGTCCACGTACACTGCCTGCTTCACCGTGAAGTTGTTGGGCGGAAAACAGGTAATTTGTGGTCCTGGAAAAAAGCACAACCACCACACAGCACACAGGACCAGGTTAGTTGTCCTACAGACGTTGTCCTAAGTTCCATGTCCCTGACAGAGTCTTCAGACCCGAAACTATCCCCAAAAGCAGATGTTTCTATTTGGGTATTTGGGAAAACCGGGGCTTTTAAACAGAGCGTTACTACACCCTTCTAATGTGAGGCTGCATGTATTAACATGGGCGCTTTGCAGGGCTGTTTCTCCACCACTATCCACATGGTACAACCACATGAGCAGTGGTCGCCTCCACGCCCAGCCCCTCTGTGGCCTGTGATGCTGGGTGGAGACACCCGCGTGCACCCCTCCACTGCTGAACCACCCACAGTTACGGCTCAGACACACTATTTATAAAACAACCTCTACCCTCTGCCAGAGACTTCTAGAAGTAGCTATGTACAACTACCAATTTACTGTAAGAACATAGATGCTGTTATTACAGGCAACTGTACAGGATTCAATTACATATTGAACGAGTTTGTGTGGTTGTGTGTGGTTGTGCGTGTGTGTGTGTGTATAAACGAGAGAGAAAGAAAGAGAAAGGATCTTCGATGTTAGGGTAACTTCTCCCGCTGTGTGGGCTGCAGCTGAAACCACCAGAGTTATCCTGATGTTGGGAATCACACCCACATCTCCTTCAGACGTAGTTCCAAAACACAAGTGTTTGCTTGCTTCTCAGTTATTAGCAGGCAAAGCATTCAAGCCAGGTGCACAGAGACAGGAGCAGAATAATCATGTCCTTAGGGGAAGCAGCCCTATGTAGGCCAAGATGCATCAGCAAGCCCTCCCCAGTATCACCGCCTCGACTAGACGCCCTCTAGTTAATTAACATATCCTCTCATTTGACACAAATAGAGAGAGGGCTGAGAGTTGAGCGATTCTGTCTGTAATTACAGAACGGAGACGCTGGCGAACGCCGCTCTCAATCATCCCCCTGCCAATTAACATCTGGAGCGGCTGATTGCAGGCGGGCGAGGAGGGGATCGTTAGTCTGAAGTCAAAGACAGACTTGGCGCAGGCCTCTTCCACTACCGTGCAACACACAGCCGTGTCCTCAACGCCGCCGCTATTGTAGACACACTTTAGCACACTGGCTGGAGTTAGGCTACTGTAGTGTGAGCCATTCTATGAACTGTACCTACTATTTATTTGGCATTTGTTTAGGCCCCTAGGTATTCAATTATGACTATCCTATAACTGTAGCTTACAGTAGATATAGGAAGATAAAGAACAGTTCCTACTCGACTCGATGTCGTCAAGTAGGTACAAAAACACTGGTCAAACAAACCCTGATCAAAGAAACATGAGGGGTCAACAAACAACGACTAACCGACGGAGATCTCGCGGGCGAAAGCCATGGACACGAGCAGCAGCGGCAGGCCCACAGAGACGAACTTGATGACCTTGTCCAGCGGCAGCTCGAGCTCCAGGTGGATCAGGCGGTTGGCGCCCGAGGCAGAGCTCTCATGGAGCAGCGCGTCGGACAACATGGCCGTGGCGGCCGCGTTGGCGATTGACATTTTGACACCTAGAGAGAAGATATGCCCACATGGATGAGGTCCGTTTACTGTGATGCTAGAGAGATGCTAGGAAACACCGCAAAACATCCTTACCTTCAGTGCGTCAGCTAGCTCCCGAGACCGAAGACAGAATAGAAATCCAGTGATTGAATGACGTGAGACACCGAGGCACCGTCCGAAGCCTCTGCTGGCGCGGTCTTTAAGTACTCTGGGCCGGCTCTGAGAGGCGGCACCGGGGCGGGACCGGCCGGTCGGGACATAATTATAAAGGTCCTGTGGGCGAGTGGAAGCACAGATTTTAGTGGTTCTGAATTGACTGAAAAGGTCTGGGGAAGGGTGTGTGTGTTCGCACTAGCATTAACTGTGTGTGTGTGTGTGTGCTTTATGGGGCTCATTGCTTGTGTGTGTTTGTAGTATTTGTATGTATGTGTGTGTGTGTCTGTATGTGTGTGTGTAGACCTTTGTGTGTGTGTGTGTGTGTGTCCTTGCCCCCCCTCCTCTCTGAGGTCCCAGCGCTCCAGACAGGCAGGCCAGCATCATGGCAGCGCCCCACTTCAAACAGCCTCAGAAACACTGGCTTCTCCTGCTCTGTCATTTCCCCACCTATTTATACTCACTGTGACTCCAGACTGCTGCTGCGCACTGAGCACTGGACTAGACGAGCAACTCATAGGGTTTGTTTATAGTGATATGTTTGCTCATCATATATACTGCACTCAAAGACAGAAGTTGAATGTTATCTGTATTCTAAAATGTTTTACCTAACAAGAAGTTGCTTGAAGATGTATGGATGTTTCATTTCAGTAGAGTAGCAGGATCACAGGGCTGATTTACAGCTGATGGGATGGAAACCACAGCCATGGGTAATGGGACGTTAGACAACATCAAGGCCACTATCTCAGAACACCATCTGTAATCTGAAGTGTTTATACAGGCCTGAGGAGTGACAGGACAACGCACGCGCGCACACACACACACACACACGCACACACACGCACACACACGCACACACACGCACACACACGCACACACACGCACACACACGCACACACACACACACACACACACGTGATGTCATATATTGTTGTTATTTAGTGCCAACCTTTTTGATCTACAATCAAATTTTCTAACCACTGAGCTATCCCTGGCACATCAGCCCTACTAAGTATCCATAACACCAATCTACTAAAGAAATCTAAGAAATCACAGAAAAAAGCAGTAGTTTTATCTCTTTTAATTATTACAATTGATCTATTGAAACACAATAGTTTATGACAACAATGTGTACAAACAAAATAAAAATATTCCCTATTATCACTTGCTCTGAAAGAACCATTAAAAAAAGCAACGGACAAAAGGAACAGAAGAGTAATGAGAAACATACTTCACAAACAACAAGCCCAAGAAACATTCAATAACATGTTCATCTTTCCTTTCAAGACATTACATTAGAAACAGATGCTGATCCATTTTTGTCAACTGGAACACAAAACCGAGGGCGGAAATAGTTTTCACAGTTTCTTGAAAATCTTTCACTTAAAATAGAGAGAAATAGTCCCAGACATTGGACAGTGCTCTTCTCATGCCTGACGTCGTCTTTGCAAAAGTTCACCGGTAAAAGACGTGTAGGTCATTTGAGAAGCGAGTTCTCCCTGCGTTCGTACGATCCCTCGACTTGATACGGCCTTGATGTGAGCATGCTGGGAGGTGTCCGAGTTGCTTATCTTGTTTCATAGTACGATAGTTGATCACATTGGCTTAAGGGCAGAATGCACAGCCACAGGTTAGACAGTTAGCTTTGCTTCATACACACCCACCCAAGCCAGGCGCTCTGGAAAGCAACGTTACATCTTTATTCAGAAAGAAGCTACCAACATCCTGGCAAGCTTGGGAAGAAAGGAATAAATAAGCTTTCCTCACCGTAACACAAACTTCAAACAGAAAAACATCATTCATGTGCATATATTGTGCTGTCACTGGTTTCTCTGTGTTTATTTCTCTTTCTCTTTTTTTTGCTGTTGACAAACTGCCCCCCCCCCCCCCCCCCCCGGAAATCATGCACAAAAAAACATCCATTAGGCCACGTTGTGACCGCTCTGCGTTCATGGAAATATACCGTCTGTCGTGTTTAGAGTTCTCCAAATAAATGTTTGTGCTTTTATGGAGTTCACCTGAGAACCACCCCGTGTTGTGACGGACCACGGCCTAGGTGACACCGGCAGAGGAAGACCCACATGAGGGCCACAGGCGCGACAACGAGACAGAACATGTTTGCAACAAAAAATAAAAGTTTCTTCTTATTTATTTTTTTACGTGTAGATACCTTCATTGTCATAGTCATAAATTGTCCATTTTTGCAACAACAACAAAAAGAATGCACAACCTTTTAGTCCACAATGGCTCTGTCACGCTGGGGCTCTTCCTAATGGCTCTGTCTGGGAGTCTTTGAGAGTCTTGAGATTATAAACATGTATAAAACGAAACAATGCCCCTTATAGTGTTAGTGGCCAGTTCTAGCTGAATCTGAATGGGCGTGGGCGTGTGCCAGGGTCATAGGAGACTAGCCTCTCCATCTATTCTTCTTTAGCTACTCAAGTCTTCTCCTCCCGCTCTTACTCGAGTCCCTCTCTCTGCTCCATGGACAGATCTCTCCTCCCACCTCCAGCGGACAGCTGTCTCCCCCCCTGACTGTCATCCTCTTCTTCCTCCTCCTCTTCCTCCTCCTCCTCCTCCATCCCTTCCTCCTCCTCCTCCTCCTCCTCCTCTTCCTCCTCCTCCTCCTCCTCCGTGCCGTCCATGGAGTCCTCGGTGCCAGCCAGCATGGCCTGCTGCATGGCCAGGGTGGCCGAGTCGGAGGACAGGGGCTGGAGGCCGTCCATGTTCAGAGAGTCTGCTCCGCAACAGGAGACAGGAAGTTTAGCCGGGACAAATATACACACACAACGATCCACGTTTTTACTTTCCCGCAGTTTTCAACCATAAGACAAACAGAGCACACCACAGAAGGACACAGGGACACAAACACAGATGTTTCCAACAGCTGAACAGACAGTCGGACAGGGAGAGAGGAGAGCGAGGAGCTCGTACTGTCGGAGTGGCCTCCGGCGAGGGCCCCGTGGCTCTGAAGCACGCCCGCCACGATGGAGTCAGGCCAGAAGCGCTGAGTGGGACGATGCTGAGACTTCATCTTCTTGGCCTTGGGCGCCGGGTCTGGGTTACTGGCATCCAGCATGGGCTGGAGAATACGCCTGCGGGCGTTGATGAACCTGGGGGGAGGGGGGGAATCAAGTGAGGGGGGAATCAAGTGAGGGGGGAATCAAGTGAGGGGGGGGGGGAATCAAGTGAGGGGGGGAATCAAGTGAGGGGGGAATCAAGTGAGGGGGGAATCAAGTGAGGGGGGGGGAATCAAGTGAGGGGGGAATCAAGTGAGGGGGGGGGGAATCAAGTGAGGGGGGGGGGAATCAAGTGAGGGGGGAATCAAGTGAGGGGGGAATCAAGTGAGGGGGGGGGGAATCAAGTGAGGGGGGGGAATCAAGTGAGGGGGGAATCAAGTGAGGGGGGGGGGGGAATCAAGTGAGGGGGGAATCAAGTGAGGGGGGGGGGGGAATCAAGTGAGGGGGGAATCAAGTGAGGGGGGAATCAAGTGAGGGGGGGGAATCAAGTGAGGGGGGAATCAAGTGAGGGGGGAATCAAGTGAGGGGGGGGGAATCAAGTGAGGGGGGAATCAAGTGAGGGGGGGGAATCAAGTGAGGGGGGGGGGGAATCAAGTGAGGGGGGAATCAAGTGAGGGGGGGGAATCAAGTGAGGGGGGGGGGAATCAAGTGAGGGGGGAATCAAGTGAGGGGGGGGGGAATCAAGTGAGGGGGGGGGAATCAAGTGAGGGGGGAATCAAGTGAGGGGGGGGGAATCAAGTGAGGGGGGAATCAAGTGAGGGGGGGGAATCAAGTGAGGTGGGGGGGAATCAAGTGAGGGGGGGGGGAATCAAGTGAGGGGGGAATCAAGTGAGGGGGGGGGGAATCAAGTGAGGGGGGAATCAAGTGAGGGGGGGGGAATCAAGTGAGGGGGGAATCAAGTGAGGGGGGGGGAATCAAGTGAGGGGGGGGGGAATCAAGTGAGGGGGGAATCAAGTGAGGGGGGGGAATCAAGTGAGGGGGGAATCAAGTGAGGGGGGGGGAATCAAGTGAGGGGGGAATCAAGTGAGGGGGGGGGAATCAAGTGAGGGGGGAATCAAGTGAGGGGGGGGGGAATCAAGTGAGGGGGGGAATCAAGTGAGGGGGGAATCAAGTGAGGGGGGGGGGGAATCAAGTGAGGGGGGAATCAAGTGAGGGGGGGGGGAATCAAGTGAGGGGGGAATCAAGTGAGGGGGGTGGAATCAAGTGAGGGGGGGGGAATCAAGTGAGGGGGGGGGAATCAAGTGAGGGGGGGGGAATCAAGTGAGGGGGGAATCAAGTGAGGGGGGGGAATCAAGTGAGGTGGGGGGGAATCAAGTGAGGTGGGGGGGAATCAAGTGAGGGGGGGGGGGAATCAAGTGAGGGGGGAATCAAGTGAGGGGGGGGGGAATCAAGTGAGGGGGGAATCAAGTGAGGGGGGGGGAATCAAGTGAGGGGGGAATCAAGTGAGGGGGGGGGAATCAAGTGAGGGGGGGGGGAATCAAGTGAGGGGGGAATCAAGTGAGGGGGGGGGGAATCAAGTGAGGGGGGAATCAAGTGAGGGGGGGGGAATCAAGTGAGGGGGGAATCAAGTGAGGGGGGGAATCAAGTGAGGGGGGGAATCAAGTGAGGGGGGGGGAATCAAGTGAGGGGGGAATCAAGTGAGGGGGGGGGGAATCAAGTGAGGGGGGAATCAAGTGAGGGGGGAATCAAGTGAGGGGGGAATCAAGTGAGGGGGGGGAGAGAAGAGGAAGTGAGGGGGGGGAGAGGGATAAATTGAAAGAGGGGAGAAGAGGGAGGGACGGAGGAAGAGAGGAAGAGACAGGAGGAGATAAAGTGAGAGAGGAGAGAGAGAAAGGGAGGGAGAGAGAGCGAGAGAGGGAGAAGGAGAGAGAGAGAGAATTTGAGAGTAAAAATATAATGAAGAAAAATATAGTGAAGAAAAAGTACAGAAAATCTGAAAGTATTTCTTCCTTGCGCTATCCTTCTTAATCCAGCAGAGGACGACACGGGGCTGTGAACGTGAGACACCTTCTCTAGTCTGTGACACACATGGCTTCGGCAACATTCCACATGGTCTTACCAGTTGTTCACCTGTAGCAAGGTGAGATTAGTCTGTCCTGCAATCTGCCTTTTCTCATCCTCTGTGGGATACGGATGCTGTTGGACAAAAACATATAGAATTCAAGTAGACATATTTCCTGTTCCCCTCATCACATTAACATGACTGTCCTTGAACTTTGACCTTGCAGATTTTACTTTCACCTCTGACTCAACCTCTTGACATTTCCATCATTTGACCTTTCACCTTCCTAACCCTTTCAGGTGGTGAGCTACCAGACGGCCTGACTGACTTCATAACTCTGCTCCTCTATCCTCCATCCCTGCTGTCTCAAGCAGACTGCTTCAGATACGCTTTGTATCAGACTAGTCTTCCTCCAGCTCTGACTGCTTCAGATACGCTTTGTATCAGACTAGTCTTCCTCCAGCTCCCTCTCTCTCTCCCCCTCTCTCTCCCCCTCTCTCCCCCTCTCTCCCTCTCTCTCTCCCCTTTATTTTCTCCCCCCCTTCCCTCCCCCCCCCCCCTTGCCCCTCTCCTCCAGTCTCTCCCCTCTATGTCCCTCCCCTAACCCCTCCCCATCCCCTCCCCATCCCCATCCCCTCCCTCACCATTAGGTGCTGGAACAGCCAGGACCTCATGATGTTGGTGGCGTGTTTGGGCAGCACTCCTCTCTTGTTCTTGGACTTCTTATCGTCTCCGTCCAGCAACGACGCCAAGTCCAGGTTCACCTGCAGACGCCACCAAGAACAGGGGAGCTTGGTGCCCTTGTTGCTATGGTTGTGGTTGCCAGGGACAAACGCCAATTACCGTCTTTGCCTCCTACCCCTGTCTCCCCCCCTCCCCCCCCTTTCCCCCCCTCTCTCTCTCTCTATCTCTCTCTCCTCTCTCTCTCTCTCTCTCTCTCTCTCTCTCTCTCTCTCTCTCTCTCACCCTCTCTAGCAAGGACACAAACACCTCCTTGGCCGTCGCTATAGCAACTCATTTTCAGTAATGACACTTAAAATACAAAATGCGTTGATGAATGTACATGTTGTAACAGCCAGCACGTTTATAAATACAGCCTGCTGTGACACCAGCTAGGAGAATGCTCTGTACACAAACTGTGTTGTATATTTAGCAATGTGTGAGAGAAACTGGGGAGGAACTATACTGTCATCCAAGCTCTGACAAGGTGTTGTGTGTGATGAGGGGCTGAGCCATGGTCAGTCAACAGGGTTCCGTCTCTTCGGTAGAATAAACACTTTTACAGACACCACCACTCTTTATGTAACCGTCAGATGGTTCAGTGTTCTATGACAAAAAACTTTCCTGATGTTTTGGTTTGAAAACAAAAGCTGCTGGATTTAACTAGTTAGCATAAACATTTTAAATGCTAATAATTTGCTGTGTGTGTGTGTGTTTGTCACAAACAAAATCTGTGGTCAGTAAATTCTCCTCTAGTTCCACATTAAAGCAAATCCTTTCTGTGTCTTAGCGGCAAGCAAAATTTGTCAAAATACGGATCCTTCATTCATATTTAACAATCCATTTGCAATGGCGAAAACCCTACAGAGGAAAAGTATGAATTTTTCATGCAGATCATGCATAAATAGCCAGAAAAAAACACATGAATAAGCAAACACAAAACATTAACACACAAAAAACACAAAAAGGAATTGATTATGTGTCATTGGAAAGATAGAAGGCTCATGAAACAGACGAATCTCTCTCCCTTTCTCCCTCTCCCCCTCTCTCCCTCCCTTTTCTCTCTCTCCCCACTCTCTGTCTCACTTCCTTTCTCTCTTTCTCACTTTCTTTTTCTCTCTCACTCTCCCCTTCTGTATCTCTCTCTACACCCCTCTCTCTCCCACCCCCCTCTCTCTCACGCACACACATCCAAACCCACTCCCAAAAATCAGACAAGACACAAAAACAAGCTTGTTACAGTTGCAGTTGGGGTGTCACATGGAAAACCCTCCCCCTCTCCCCCTCAGCCCTGGGAACGCGTGTTCCCGGAGAGAGAAGGCTTGAATTAATTGGCGGCACCAAGCCGGGGTATGGTTTCTGTGGAATCATTACCGGGAGCATGTCAGTGATGTAGCTACGGGGCTGAGCTGTACTCCCAGCCCACATGTAGCGCCACGCCTCGGCCTGCTCCAGGAGCCTCGCCTGGGCTGCTGCTGTCTGTCAAACACACAGTCCCCCTACTCAGCGTGGCCCTGCAGGGCCAGGAACCACACAGTCCCCCTGCTCAGCGTGGCCCTGCAGGGCCAGGAACAGGAACCACACAGTCCCCCCTGCTCAGCGTGGCCCTGCAGGGCCAGGAACCACACAGTCCCCCTGCTCAGCGTGGCCCTGCAGGGCCAGGAACCACACAGTCCCCCTACTCAGCGTGGCCCTGCAGGGCCAGGAACAGGAACCACACAGTCCCCCTGCTCAGCGTGGCCCTGCAGGGCCAGGAACCACACAGTCCCCCCTGCTCAGCGTGGCCCTGCAGGGCCAGGAACCACACAGTCCCCCTGCTCAGCGTGGCCCTGCAGGGCCAGGAACCACACAGTCCCCCTACTCAGCGTGGCCCTGCAGGGCCAGGAACCACACAGTCCCCCTACTCAGCGTGGCCCTGCAGGGCCAGGAACAGGAACCACACAGTCCCCCTGCTCAGCGTGGCCCTGCAGGGCCAGGAACCACACAGTCCCCCTGCTCAGCGTGGCCCTGCAGGGCCAGGAACAGGAACCACACAGTCACCAAGCGGGTCTGAGGGGAGAGCGAGAGAGCCAGAGAGCGAGTGAGAGGGAGGGAGAGGGGGAGCCAGAGAGAGAGGGAGGGAGGGAGAGGTAGAGAGAGGAGAGCTTTGAGCGGCCGCCAGCCTCACCTGGGCGTTCTGGATCTGGATGGTTCCCTGGGGCAACCCCTGGGTTAACACCTGCCCTTGCGACGTCACCATGGCAACCGGCTGGTACAAGGTCCCTCCTGAAGGGATAATTTGTGGTTGTGAGTAGTGATTGGCTGATCCTTGCCGCCTCTCTCCTCTCTGAAACGCCTCTACCATCCTGCTGCACCCCTCCACCACGGCAGCAACAACCACAACTGTACAAAACACTCGTAGACAACAACAACAGCTCAGCAACGTTGCTGTTCGCTGAGAAGTTGTGTTCTTCCTTGAAACCTGAATATAGGAAGAGAACGTTGTTTTGCTGCTAATTGGAGCTAATTTTGCTCTTCTAATCGTAGTTGGTTCATTTGCTCTTAGAGCGTGCGATCAAAGGAAAGCTGGAAAGCGATTGATTATTCTGAGAGGAAAGGGATTTTCTGGCGGCGGAACAGGGGGAGCATTTGGCTGCATTGTAGCTCCACAACAACATCCGGTTTTCACTTCTGAAGTTTTTCATCCACCAGAGTTGAACGCCTGAAATGGTCCTCATGGAGGTTCTCTAAAGTCCCTGCCTAGCAACACTAATAAATACATCATCTTAAACAATATAGTGAGGATTCATCCATAGACGTTAGGTGGAAAGGAATCATAACATTAGTTTAAGTGGTGTGCCCATGCGTGTGTGTGCGTGTGTGTGTGTGCGTGTGTGTGCGAGCTCACCTGACACCACCTGGGAGTTGATGGTCGTCATGGTGACGTTGCCCTGCTGCAGCCCCCCTGCTGGGACCACGATGCCCGAGGGGGCGGAGCCTGAGACGGAGGTCAGCGAGGGGGAGGAGGTCTGAAGCAGCTCCTATTGGAGGAGAGGAGGGGGGGGGGGAGGAGGGAGGGTGGAGACCCAGACTGTAAGCAGGCCCTGGGGTGAGCGTGGAACCTGCTGGTGCTGTGTGGAGGTGTAGCATGTGGGTGCTGTGTGGAGGTGTAGCATGTGGGTGCTGTGTGGAGGTGTAGCATGTGGGTGCTGTGTGGAGGTGTAGCATGTGGGTGCTGTGTGGAGGTGTAGCATGTGGGTGCTGTGTGGAGGTGTAGCATGTGGGTGCTGTGTGGAGGTGTAGCATGTGGGTGCTGTGTGGAGGTGTAGCATGTGGGTGCTGTGTGGAGGTGTAGCATGTGGGTGCTGTGTGGAGGTGTAGCATGTGGGTGCTGTGTGGAGGTGTAGCATGTGGGTGCTGTGTGGAGGTGTAGCATGTGGGTGCTGTGTGGAGGTGTAGCATGTGGGTGCTGTGTGGAGGTGTAGCATGTGGGTGTCTGACCTGCTGCAGGCTGAAGGAGGTGTGGGAGGGGGAGTAGGGTCCTCCCAGGTCGTTGCGCAGCAGGTTGTCGCTGTGCATCTTGGTCTTCAGGCAGGTGATGTAGCGGTTGCAGAAGTCCTTACAGAGCTCGTTCACCTTCTCGAGCTCCAGAAGGTGGATCCTGAGCACCTGGATGGCCTTGACCATCTGCAGAACACAGAAGACTCCTCAGACAGACAGCAGACTCCTCAGACAGACAGAAGACTCCTCAGACAGACAGCAGACTATCATCCTCAGGCCTCGAGGACTTGATGGGCCGGCTCCTCCCCCCTCAGAGCCAGGCTCCTCCTCCCTCAGAGCCAGGCTCCTCCTTCCTCAGAGCCAGGCTCCTCCCCCCTCAGAGCCAGGCTCCTCCCCCCTCAGAGACAGGCTCCTCCTCCCTCAGAGACAGGCTCCTTCCCCCTCAGAGCCAGGCTCCTCCCCCCTCAGAGCCAGGCTCCTCCCCCCTCAGAGCCAGGCTCCTCCCCCCTCAGAGCCAGGCTCCTCCTCCCTCAGAGACAGGCTCCTCCTCCCTCAGAGACAGGCTCCTCCCCCCTCAGAGCCAGGCTCCTCCTCCCTCAGAGCCAGGCAGGCTGCAAGGGCATGACACCGGGCTGGGGAGAGCTCCAACAAGGAGGAGATAAATCTGCCAATTAAACGCAGCTCGTTTAATCCGAGGTCTGGAGCTGCGGTGGCCATCAGAAAGGGGGGGCCGGGGCGGGGCCGGGGGGTAACTGTCCCACAGCGGAGAGGAAGAGGACCGGGTGGGGGGGGGGGACTGGCCAGGACCGGCGCCTCATAAAGCACACAGATGTAGGGTTAACTGACTGCTCAGCATTTGTCAGCCGAGCACCTTCAGAGTGTCTGGAGTCGACCTTCCCCCCCCCCCCCCCCCATCTCTCTCCATTCCTCTCTCTCTCATCTCTCCTTCTCTCTCTCTCTCTCTCTTCTATGGCTGTGTGAGAGCCATCCTCTTTCTACTAATTTCTAATTACTGCTAGCCGTCAGTGAGGGTGGGGAGGACAGGGGGGGGGGAGGACAGGGGGGGATGACAGGGGGGGGGAGGGACAGGGGGGGGGGGGGACGGGGGGGGGGGTGGATGGATGACAAAGAAAGAAGAGATGGAGAGATAATGACTAAAATAGGAAACATGAAAGAGAAAGGGACGATGGAGAGATTGAGAGAGATGGATACAGTCAAGAGGAATTGATAGTGTGAGAGAGAGAATCATCTACATGAAACAGAGTGAGGAAGAGGTGGAGAAGAAGAATGAAGGACAGGAAATCACGCAGCACTGCAGTTCCTGCCTCAACCAGAAGGGGGAGTTTTGAATGTAACTGTCTCAAAAAGTTGGCAATAGTCCTGAACGCAGAAGGGCGTCAACCCAAGTTAATCTCTCTTGATTTACGAGTATGGATGTTTTATGGTGAGCATGGTTTGGATGCTGCTCTTCATCTGAATATTAGATTCACCTACGGAGGACTTGTTTAACAAGGAAGTCATGTTTTCAGGATGACACGTGGGAGTGTGGAGTGTGTTCCTCTGGTCTCTCACCAGGTTGTCCAGCTCGGGGTCTTCGCTGAAGAACGGCTTGTGGTCCTGCTCCTGCTGGTGGACGAAGTTTTCGATGTCAACGTCGAAGCTGGCGGAGGTGATGCACTCTGAGCCCTGTGTGGCCTGCTCACACTTCTCAAACAGCAACGCAAGGAGGGGGAACAGGGGGTGTCTGTGGAGAGGAGAGAGGAGGGGAGGGGGGGAGAGGAGAGGAGGGGGACAGGGAGAGGGGAGGGGAGGAGGACAGGGAGAGGGGGAGGGGAGGGAGAGGAGGAGGGGAGGAGGGGAGGGGGAGAGGAGAGGAGGGGGACAGGGAGAGGGGAGGGGAGGAGGACAGGGAGAGGGGAGGGGAGGAGGAGGAGGAGGGGAGGAGGAGGGCTTGAAGGTCTTGTTCATTCACAATACTATTTTATCCTGTTTTTGATCATTTACAGATATCGTTTTTATTCAAAGCACATGTTCAGCCGACTCCTGCTTCTAACAAAGTGTCTGCAGTTTGTTGTTTACTGTGTGTGTGACAGATCTTCTCAAACTGTCATTGTTCATTGTGTTACACACTGTACATTTTGACCAGGCAGAGTTCAGGCAGCTATATCCATGAGGACCTTTAAGTGAGGTGTTAAGGTCCAGTAGTTATATTGTATCCATCTGGCTTTTATCTGGAAGGTCAACAAGGACAGAACCCCCAGCATGAAGGGTCATGGATCCATCTTCACATTCTCCAGACTTACTTTAACTATTTCCATCCATGGTAGGTATTAGTAATACCAGATCAGTTTAGCTTTTAATTCTAGAAAATATAACAGTTCATGAATCATTTTGACCTGACTGATACTGACATATTTTCCTGTTACTGAATGTGACTACTGATTTTTATAGTTTATAGATATGGATCTTTGAGCCCTTGATTGCTGAGTCCTTCCAGCACAAACTAGTACTAAATTCTACTGACAATACAACTGAACATATTAAGCAAAACACCATGATCGGCCACAGAACGTGCATCACGAGCACTTCCATACTGTCCCGGGTACCTCCCTTAATCCACACACACACACCTAGATGAATTCAATCTACCACATCAAACTCAAAACAACTAGTGCCCCAACACATCCATCTGTTGGAGTGTGTGTGTGTGTGTGTGTGTGTGAGTGTGTGTGACTGAGTGAGTGTGTGTGTGAGAGGGCTGGAGGTGGGAGAGGAGGTCAGGGAGTACAGGTGTCTGTGTGGGGCTTGGTTCATGCCAGAGTGGAGCCCTGCTCAGCCTGTAACCCATGGCTCTCATTTGCAGCCTTTAATAGCCGGCTATATTAGACTCTAATCTGCCTGATCCCAATTTAATGCGGCTCCCTTGGCCGGACGTGAGAGGAATACTAAACAGATGGACACGCTCAGAGCTGCAGAGCCCTCCACCACCAGGCCTGGGAGAGAGAGGGAGGGAGAGAAGAGAGGGAGAGGGTGGTGTGTGTGTGTGTGCATGTGTGAGTGTGTGTGAGAGAGATGGGTGCCCTGGGAGTTCTGTACCCCCCCCTGAAACACTGAGAAAGGAGAGAAAAGAAATGGAGACAATCTAAAAGGGTGAGAAGGAGGGAGGGCAGGAGGGAGAGAAGGGGGGAGATAAGGGGGGAGGAGAAGGGGTGAGGAGGGTAACTTGTCCTTGGCTGAACACTTCCTCCAGGGTACACCATCTCAACCAGGTGCCCAGGTATGGTCCTGCTGCTGCAGGTGCTACAGAACGTCCAACGCTAACTCTGAATCACCCTGTCATTTGAAGATAGAAAACACCAGATGGAATTCATGTGATCATGTGATTCACGTGATTCATGTGATCATTTCTTTGTCTCAGTTCTCTTTGTTTTCCCAGTGGAGGATGTTTAAACTTGGAGAGAGTTCCCCACAGTCCAATATCAGATATCTCTCAGTCTGTAAACACCAACTCTCTCTCTCTCTCTCTCTCTCTCTCTCTCTCTCTCTCTCAGACAGTCGTGTCATGTCAATATGATGCTGCTGGTCTTCTGGGGCCCAAGGGCATTGTGGGTAAGACTGAAAAGTACACAGCACCTTTATTGGCCAGCTTATCCACATCTACAGCCACCCAGGTTATAAAACAAACAAAAACAAACCGGCCAAGCAATAAACAACAGTAATTAAAATCTTTAATCCACATTGCTGAGGGATTCATTAAATAATAGGACACTGGCTTTTTACCTGCTCGCTTGAGTTTACAGCTAACCTAGCAGAAGCTAAAACATCAACATGTCAAATGCTAACAGTCCTGATCAGTTAATTTCCTTGAAGACACTAATTGATGAGATTTTGCTCATGTGTGTCAGGTGACACACCTCGCACACGTATGGAGATCTGTGTCTGTGCACACGCCAGAGTGATCTCCGTGGAGCATGTGTGACAGTCGGTTGCAAGTAGCAAAGAAGGAGAAGGAGAGTATCTGCAGTGCGACGTGGAGCAGACGTCTGGTCAGGGAATCATTCCAGGGATCGTAAAAGAGCGATTTCCAGGAGGAAAGCGAGTCAGCACTCCTCTCACACCAAGGAGGATGGAACTCAAACGAGCAGTAAATCCCAAACCCCGGGGACACGTGATGACTTCCACACGGAGAAGAAGAAGAAGATGGCTTATATTACCTTCTGTTGTGGTGCAGTTAGGACCAGACGACGAGCTGGGAACTACAAGTACAAGTTTGGGGAGGTGGTTTGGTGATGTGAGACTTTGGGTGGATAATTGGGGTCATGTGAGGTTTTTATGCCACGTTTACACACAATTCTAGTGACTGTTAGCTCGAAACTGCGTGAGTTGGTCAAGGTGTGGTCTGTAGATTCCTGTCATCAGGTCAAGGTGTGGTCTTTAGATTCCTGTCATAAGGTCAAGGTGTGGTCTGTAGATTCCTGTCATCAGGTCAAGGTGTGGTCTGTAGATTCCTGTCATCAGGTCAAGGTGTGGTCTGTAGATTCCTGTCATCAGGTCAAGGTGTGGTCTGTAGATTCCTGTCATCAGGTCAAGGTGTGGTCTGTAGATTCCTGTCATCAGGTCAAGGTGTGGTCTGTAGATTCCTGTCATCAGGTCAAGGTGTGGTCTGTAGATTCCTGTCATCAGGTCAAGGTGTGGTCTGTAGATTCCTGTCATCACTGTGCATTAAGAGAGGAGTGAAAGTGGAATCAGAATAACCACCACTGAAGACTCAGGCAAGGTCGTGTCAAACACGTTGGAGAAAAGAAAAGCGTGTTTTCCTAATTTCATGTTTCTCTGCCATCGCAGGTGGGCTGGGGGGAGGCTGGTGGGGGCGTGGGGGCTGGGGGGAGGCTGGGGCTGGAGGCTGGGTGGGGGTGTGGAGGCTGGGGCTGGATGGGGGTGTGGAGGCTGGGTGGAGGCTGGGGCTGGAGGCTGGGTGGGGGTGTGGAGGCTGGCTGGAGGCTGGGTGGGGGTGTGGAGGCTGGGGCTGGGTGTGGGTGTGGAGGCTAGGTGGAGGCTGGGGCTTGTAGGACTGCAGAGGGGGGTCGTTGCTGTGTGCTCTCCATGTTTACCATCCTAATCAGGGCGTCTGTATGCTGCTTTATTCCAGCCTACTGGGGGAGGCCCCCTGCTGCTCCTCAAGAACCCCTCTCTCCCCCAGGCAACATGTCTGAAACACACCCTGCACAGGGGCACACACACACACACACCCTGCACAGGGGCACACACACACACACCCTGCACAGGGGCACACACACACACCCTGCACAGGGGCACACACACACACACACACACACACACCCTGCACAGGGGCACACACACACACCCTGCACAGGGGCACACACACACACCCTGCACAGGGGCACACACACACACCCTGCACAGGGGCACACACACACACACCCTGCACAGGGGCACACACACACACACACCCTGCACAGGGGCACACACACCCTGCACAGGGGCACACACACACACCCTGCACAGGGGCACACACACACACCCTGCACAGGGGCACACACACCCTGCACAGGGGCACAAACACACACACCCTGCACAGGGGCACAAACACACACACCCTGCACAGGGGCACACACACCCTGCACAGGGGCACACACACACACACACACACACACACCCTGCACAGGGGCACACACACACACACCCTGCACAGGGGCACACACACACACCCTGCACAGGGGCACACACACCCTGCACAGGGGCACACACACACACCCTGCACAGGGGCACACACACACACCCTGCACAGGGGCACACACACCCTGCACAGGGGCACAAACACACACACCCTGCACAGGGGCACACACACAGACACCCTGCACAGGGGCACACACACCCAGCACAGGGGCACACACACCCAGCACAGGGGCACACACACCCTGCACAGGGGCACACACACACACCCTGCACAGGGTTTCCTACTTTTTTATCCCTATCCTTCATTCTGCATCTCCTTCCTCCCCCTCTCTCTCCTTCCTCCCCCTCTCTCTCCTTCCTCCCCCTCTCTCTCCTTCCTCCCCCTCTCTCTCCTTCCTCCCTCACCTCATCCTCCACCTTTCACCACCTCACACTGCCAGGCCTGCGTCCCCATGTAGACAGCTCTGTGGTTAGAGCATTTGACTGCAGATCGCCAGGTCCAATTCCCCCTGGACTGGACGTCGCTGTGGATAAAGGCCCCACTACTGTGTCCTTGGTTCAGTATCTGAAAGTGCAGTTACTCAACCGCAGGTTAACTTGAGTCAAGCAGAGAAGCAGTTCGTTAGGAAACAGCTCTTTGACAAACAGCCGATAAACCATTCGGCTTTGACTAAAAACTCTTCCATCCCTGAGCAATTTAGCTGTGTCATGCTGACCTCTTAAAAGGGAAACACGTCTCCAGAACCGTGGGCTGCACCGCATCGTCCAACGCTGCGAGTCATTACGACGTCAAGAGGCCTGGTTATGGAGAGCTTTGCAGCGGTGTAGGTAAACAGACGTCACGGTGCGTGTTCCAGGCGCTTGCAAGCACACACTGAGAACCTGCCATCCTACCACTCCTTCAAATTAAAAGGGTTCCTGTTGTGCATGATATGGAATGACTTGCCTCTCTGCTGCATCTAGAATATTCCCTTCATGGATTTCCCGCACGTAGGCTACACACAAACATGTCCCTTTGAATCCCGGAATCCACTGGAGTTCAATAAGAGTCTGCATGGCTGTGAGGCACCTCTCTCTCTGCTCTCTCACACAAATCCTGTCTCAATGCAAAATACTCAGAGACCAGCATGAGAGAAGCTTTCCGCAAGGACCCACCATGGTGGATAGTGCATGATAATGCACCTCATACAGGGCACAGCGCGGCTGTATGGACACTTTCAGAAGAGCCATGCAGCAAAGCCTATGGAGGACACATTATTCCATAAAGGATACATAAAAGATGTCGTTTCCAATTTGAGCTTAAATTTGCGACTTTAACAGTAAAAATATTTCACTTCCCATGCTTGTAACTTCCAGTGTGCTTTAAGAGATATTCCAATGAACACCAGGTCTCACTTCAACATTATTCATTCAGTTTCATGGCTCTGCTATCCAGCGAAAACAGGACGTGTGGATTTTAAGGAGAAGCATTACTGGAACACCATGATGAGTCTGATAACAAATTAGATCTGACAGGAGCAAGATTGGAAAAGAGAGCCCTAGTAACCAAAGATTCTGATCTTGGAAAGTTATCCCAAGTGCTAACTATTAGTATCTATGAACAAACTCGTTTTGCATACTTGCCGTGGACATCACTAGGCACTAGTTTTGACAATTGCCCACTTTTATTGTTTCCCAACTGTGTTTTCGTCATGGTTATGGTCGTCATGGTTAAGGCTACATTCCTTAAAATTAATTGTAAGGAAGCATAACATCCTGAACAACAATGTTGAATTATTATAAACAAACTGTCTGGCTGGACAGTATAAAGATGTCACGCTTTTACGGTCCGGGGACACTTTTACTCCACAAGCCTATATTTATTCATTATAACCTATTATTATTGATGTTAGATCAGATTAGTCGCGGTCTTTTCACATGAAGATAAAGCATATGGTGACAAAAACACCCTCGACAACCAGCCATCGTCCACGCGATGCATTGCGTAGAGATTCATTCTTGACGAACGTAGTATACACTTCTACTTCTGTCTAAAATGGTGCAGAACTTGCATCTGAGTGGAGCATAATATCAGCGACTAAGAAAACAGACCCCCTATCGTCATTTTAACAAGACACGGTGCCTCCAGAGGGTTATTTTACATAGAACCCAGTAACTCGTTAGGATAATCACGCTACCGCACGTTGATTCCGCTGTTAATAATTAAGTGTCTCGGCTTAGGAAAGAATAGACGAGACAGTTCCACACAAACCCGACTATTCTGGCAATTAGCGAAAAGAACTGACGTATGCATAAACATTTGAGCGGATGCAAGCAGCCCCAAAATTACAGCGATGCTAATTTCAAGTCTCATCTGCTTTGAAAGTTTCAAAGCCTCAAATGAACACAGCGCAGAGGTAGAAACGTGGGAGGGGCAGATTTCTTTGGGAAAGTCAGGATTGTTTGTTTGTCTGCATCTTTCAACTGTCGTGAGGGAATATTGAGCTAATTTTAACACGTTATTTGAAGTCGGTTACTTAAGTCTAACTGTAACAATAGAATCTGAAAGTACCACTATGATGTAAGGCCAGCAGGTTTGTTTAGTGTCACCTGCGGATATTTAATGACACGTCTCAGCACGGGACGAAAATGCACCTCTTACGGTCTTTTGATTGTTGGCTACAGTTGTTCCAAATGTCCGTTTGCTTCCGAATGTCTATCTGCAAAAGTGCTTATACGTTTCTATTCTATACTATGGTTGGTGTGTGGGTGTGTGTTACTTTATATCTCTTTCTGCGTTTTCAAGCCTGCTAAAACATTGTGTGTATGTGGACCATCATGTTTTTATGGGAGAAAAATTGGGGAGTCTAAACCAGACAGTGCAGGTCTGGGGGCTGAATCTTTCTCAGTTTTATTTTTTTTATTTCACACTGCCTGCAGCCACCCTCAGGCGGGCTGCTCACATCAAAGACAGGCTTGTATCTCAGAGGAGCTTAGAAATTCAGCCCCCGGCTTGGCAAGGCCTTCATAGTGGCTTGCCTCTGGGGCTTAGCGCAGGCGTCCAGGGGGCGAGAACCCAATCAGACAGGAATAGCCGATCACCTTCCGGGAAGCAGCACTGCCACGGTGTTGGGCCAAGCTAAAAGGGTGCCCTGTCATCTTAGCACAATCCAATGAAGACTGTGTTCAAGCTTTGTTTTTTGGGTCAAATAGTTCTGCCGCGATTTCTAGCAGGCATGTGGTTTCTCACTGGGAGATTGCTGAACAGAAAAAAAAAAGTCTGTATTTTGAATAATTTACTTCATAAATAGATAATAAATGCCCATTATGAAAGTGCATTAATATTCAAGTGATGAGGTTGGTTAGTGGAGGGTACATTTCAAATATGTGTTTGGGTACTATTCACCGCCCTCAAAAGAACATTACGTGGCACTTACTGTATATGGCAATTGCATAAAGTCTTTACATTTACATTTAGTCATTTTGCAGACGCTCTTATCCAGAGCGACTTACAATAAGTACAGGGACATTCCCCCGAGGCAAGTAGGGTGAAGTGCCTTGCCCAAGGACACAACACATTTGACACAGCTGGGAATCGAACCAGCGACCTTCTGATTACTAGCCCGAATCTCTAACCACTCAGCCACCTGTTCCCAACTAACAGGAATGTACCCTACAGTATCCTACACGGATGTAGTCTTTGGAGCATACACACACTCACATCAATGTACAGTGTTTTATGGTCTGTCAATCCTCCTTCCAGTCACGTTTCTCCATGTACCACAACTAGACTGACTGCTCCAGTCCTCCACACCTGCCCCACCTGCCCCGGTCTCACCTGTAGACGGCCCTCTTATCAGACTCCAGCTGGGCCTGGGGGTCGAGGGTCACGCTGACCGGTGTGCTGGCGCCCCCCGCAGCCGGGAGGTGGACCTGCGGGGTCTTGGAGTTCTGCTGGGTGGTGCCCGTCATCTGCAGACAGGAAGTCAGGGTCACGACAACAGGAAGTTAGAATCACAACAGGAAGTCAAGATCACAACAACATGAAGTCACAATCACAATAACAGGAAGTCAAGATCATCACAACAGGAAGTCAGGATTACAACAACAGGAAGTCAGGATCATTACAACAGGAAGTCAAAATCACAAATAGGGTCGCCGTTGTAGAGGGTGTCTTGCATGTAATGCACATGTTACACATTTAGAACCCATCCAGCCAGGAGAGGACAGACTAGTAATCTCTCCATCTTGTGATGGTGTGTGTAACGTGATGGTGTGTGTAACGTGATGGTGTGTAACGTGATGGTGTGTGTAACGTGATGGTGTGTGTAATGTGATGGTGTGTGTAACGTGATGGTTTGCCCCTTTCCAGTTGTGTAGATCCTCGCATCCCGACTCATCCATCCCCCTCTCTCATTCTCTTTCTCTCGCCTCTTTTCCCCTCGTTTTCTCTCAGGAAATACCCACCCTGCATCCTCCCTCCCCTTCTCCCCATTTGTTATTTTTTTTTGCAATGGGTAGGAAGCTTCAAGTCTTAATCCCGGCACCAAATGGGAAATAAATTAGCTTCTTCACACTTAACTAGCTCTCATTTGCATTAGTGCCGTGCTTTGACTGGGCGCGGGAGCGATCCCCTGGCACTAATCCTCCAGGCGGAAGGATACGGCGGTGGAGACAGAGAGGGGGAGGGGTGGTGAGGCGTGCTTCCTCCAACCTGATCTACTTTACCCTCAGTTTACCACGCTTGTGGCGTCTGCACTGGGCGACTCGTTTGATCACCATAAGGGTAAGGATAATAAACATATTTGGCCAATTTTCCTAAAGGAACAATGCAACGTTTACAGTGTTGGTTTATCCAATCGTATGGTGATGGCTGATGATATGTAGGATAATGCTAACATCTACATTGCAAATCTCTCCCTCTCTCTCCAGCCGTCCAGCAGAGAAACCCAGAGTATCAGCATCCTATAATCATCACTGTAATCTTTGTACTTCACCTGGATTAAAAACCAAACTACCCCTAAACTCTGAAACAGCTGCTGCTACAGTGCTCTAAGGCAGGCCTGTAAAGTCTGTTAAACTGTGTTCACTGGGGCTTCTGGGGGGCTTCTAGGGGGGCTTCTAGGGGGGCTTCTAGGGGGGCTTCTAGGGGGGCTTCTGGGGGGGCTTCTCCAGGTGTTCCCCAGTCTGTGTACCTGTAGCAGCCACCTACCTGCTGGCTCTCCTGGTAGGATGGTGGAGGAACACTCTGGGTGGCCATCATAGCTAGTCCTGGTGCTGGGGGCACATGTTGCATTATGGGATAGCTTCACATGAAGACCTGGGGAGAGCACACACACACACACACACAGAGATACACACAGTGTGTTAATTTACGCAGTCATTTTTACAACACTTGGAATGATCCAATGCTGTCAACAAAGCGTTTTTCAGAAAGTCAGTGGAATGATGGTTTGACAAGTTCTGTCTGCTGAATGTAGAGGGTGTGTTTCGGGATTTTGTTCTGAATTGTTATTTCTGAACTAGCCACCAGGTGTTGCTATGATTAGAGTTTGAACTTTCTCACTTCCTCATCTCTCCCCGTCTCCCTCTCTCCTTTTTCCCCAGCTGAACCTCATTTTTCAGCCACAAAGACTGAGTGTCATATCAGGCCGAGAATCTCAAATCACACACTACACAGACCTGTACTTTACCAACACAGCAAGTCAGCAATGCAAGCTAACACAGCCTCTAACGAGATACAAACATCACCCTGGTCGTCCTCATGTCAGACTGCTTCACCAATTGGCCAATCAGTGGGTTAATTAGTGCTCCAGTCAGTAGACTAATTGCAGTTGCCAGGACAGCATGGGGTCCCCCAGGTTCTGTGCTGGACCCCTAGAGAGATAATTGGTTCAGGGTTAAGGTCTCTGGAGTTGACACACTCATACACACACGATAGGACACACAGTCTCTCACACACCAAGGGATACCTTCCTGCATGACACCCGTAGCCCCCCTGCCTGGACGCTAGACCAGCAGGACACCTCCAGTGCTGGGAGGGAGCTGGCTAATGTTTTATCCATGCTCTTACGCTGGAGACCACCAGCCTGCCTATCCTGCTCATAGAATCAAATATTCTGAGGTGAAGAACCGTATACAGGTTCTCTGAATCTGCACTCAGTCCAATTCCACAAGTAAACAATCTAGTCAATCCACAGTTTTCTTTTAACGTCCCAGTGACTAGACAGTATGTAATCCAAGCCTCCGAGGGCTATTTTGGGTGTTGTTGTGTTTGTGTGAGTGAGAGTGTGTGTGTGTCCTCAGTATGAGAGCTGTAAATCACCCCTCAGTTCTGAGGACGATGTTCTGCACGGTTCAACCCTGACGTCATCTTCCCCTGCTCCCTCCCTCCCTCCCTCCCTCCCTCCCTCCCTCCCTCCCTCCCTCCCTCCCTCCCTCCCTCCCTCCCTCCCTCCCTCCCTCCCTCCCTCCCTCCCGCACACACACACACACACACACACACACAGCCTGCTGTGTGACCTGTCCAGGGGGACTGTTAGTCTTGCTAAATCACATAGTGTGTCTGTGTGGATTTATACGTGTGTGTGTGTGTGTGTGTGTACATGCCAGGATAGTGTGCTGTGTACTTTGTGTTTTCTTGCCATTCATCATTTTCAAACACAAACTCAAAGTGCTGAGGAAAGTGCTGATCAAATGTATAAACAGTGCTCCCTGTAAGACGGCTTTCTGACAGGAAACCACACACATTTCTATATTGACTTTTTTCCCCTGTATCTCAAGAACCTAAACAAAACTGCACACACAAGAAGACATGTTGCACAGTATTAATTGAGGTACATTAAAGGAGGGTATATAGAAGATAGTACAGATATTTCTATACAGTCTACTATTACAAATTATACTTTTTTTAGATGGAAAAACCGTCTGTCTTCCATCCTGCAGAGGCAGCCCGTGTCCTGTTTGAGTCCCCAGACAGACCCCTCTCTGAGGAGACCCGTGACAAGGCCACAGACCCAGACGCAAGACCAGACAGGAAGTGAAGCTGGCAGCTCGTCTCTCCTCCAGGACAGCAGAGGAAGAGTGAGATCACCCAGAGAGCAGACCACCAGGGACAAACCTGACAGCTCCACCACCGGGATGGCACTAGCAAGCAACCGTGTGGAGCGTTTTACTGCAGATCAATAGGTTGCAACTTCAAATCCCACCCCCTAAAATAAACACGTACTACAGCTAAGCTAAAGGTGTGATTCTGTCACTACTAGTGACACCCACAGGGATGTCCTTCAGATATGTCTAACCCTAACCCTCCAGATATCTCCTCTGCTTCTTCTAGACTAGTTTTAAAACCCTGTTCTACATTTACATTACATTTAGTCATTTAACAGACGCTCTTATCCAGAGCGACTTACAGTAAGTACAGGGACATTCCCCTGAGGCAAGTAGGGTGAAGTGCCTTGCCCAGGTACACAACGTCATTTTGCACGGCCGGGAAGCGAACCGGCGACCTTCTGATTACTAGCCCGATTCTCTAACCGCTCAGCCACCTGACTTCTAGGAGGTTCTGTCTGTTCTAGGAGGTTCTGTCTGTTCTAGGAGGTTCTGTCTGTTCTAGGAGGCGCTGCACGTCAGGTAGCACTCTCACAACCATGCCTGTGGAGGATGGTCTGGTTGGAGGCTGTTTGTGTGTGTGTTTATACTTTGTGCACTTGAATGTGTGTTCTGTGATTGCCTGTGTGTTTGTATGCATGTGTGGGTGTCTGTGTCTTGTGTACTGATTGCTATTCCTGGTGTGTGTGTGTGTGCATATTCCAATGATATCAGCAGAAACATCTTCTCTGTTATCAGGGCTTATTTTAATTGCAAATGCAGGAAGCGCGTTGGTGATTAAATGGAAAATTGCACATTAATTGATGAGACTAAAGATAAAGCAATTCCAATTATTGCGCAGTATTTTAGGCATCCTCTCAAGTCACCTCATCCCTCGAGGAATGACGTACCTCACACCAGATCTGAACAAGCGAGTTACGTGAGACAGGCACACACACACACACACCCTGACACTCATACACACAAACGTCCACCACAGGAAAACATCTATTTAGAAATAAAAAACATCCTCCCATGGTGAACGACCAAACAGGCTAAAAAGTGTTAAGTTCCCTGAGAACATCTGAAAGCTTTGATCACCAACACTCTCATTGGCACCATGATCAATCAAATTAAATAAAACGTCTCAATGAACCAACTAATAATTAGCCAGCTCCAGCCTGAGACACAAGTGTTTCTGGTTTCTAAACTGCTTCCTGTTCCTATCACGCTCTAAACCAAACTCATTCCAAAATACACATCAGCAAAGCATTGCCTTGAGCTCAACTCCAAATTTCAATGGCAAGCATGAAAAGGAACATGAACTGGAGGCAAATTATCCCCCCCTCTCAAAAAAACAAAAAACATCAAAGGGGTGTTTCTGAATATGTATTTGCGTTGAAGAAAAGGGAAACAATTTTACTCTTTAATCTGATTCAGCACTGGGCTGGTGCCACAGCTTTTGAAAAATTCCATTTTCCAACCAGGTAGAAACCCTGCGCCCCTCCAGTAGAAACCCTGCGCCCCTCCAGTAGAAACCCTGCGCCCCTCCAGTAGAAACCCCGCGCCCCTCCAGTAGAAACCCCGCGCCCCTCCAGTAGAAACCCCGCGCCCCTCCAGTAGAAACCCCGCGCCCCTCCAGTAGAAACCCCGCGCCCCTCCAGTAGAAACCCCGCGCCCCTCCAGTAGAAACCCCGCGCCCCTCCAGTAGAAACCCCGCGCCCCTCCAGTAGAAACCCCGCGCCCCTCCAGTAGAAACCCCGCGCCCCTCCAGTAGAAACCCCGCGCCCCTCCAGTAGAAACCCCGCGCCCCTCCAGTAGAAACCCCGCGCCCCTCCAGTAGAAACCCCGCGCCCCTCCAGTAGAAACCCCGCGCCCCTCCAGTAGAAACCCCGCGCCCTTCCAGTAGAAACCCCGCGCCCTTCCAGTAGAAACCCCGCGCCCCTCCAGTAGAAACCCCGCGCCCCTCCAGTAGAAACCCCGCGCCCCTCCAGTAGAAACCCCGCGCCCCTCCAGTAGAAACCCCGCGCCCCTCCAGTAGAAACCCCGCGCCCCTCCAGTAGAAACCCCGCGCCCCTCCAGTAGAAACCCCGCGCCCCTCTAGTAGAAACCCCGCGCCCCTCCAGTAGAAACCCCGCGCCCCTCCAGTAGAAACCCCGCGCCCCTCCAGTAGAAACCCCGCGCCCCTCCAGTAGAAACCCTGCGCCCCTCCAGTAGAAACCCCGCGCCCCTCCAGTAGAAACCCTGCGCCCCTCCAGTAGAAACCCTGCGCCCCTCCAGTAGAAACCCCGCGCCCCTCCAGTAGAAACCTTGCGCCCCTCTCACTTCAAGCTTGTCCTTCACATTTCCACAATTTGACCGTTTGCTCCGGTATTGAAATAAAAATCCACACTGGATGTAGAAGCCACCGTGGCCAGGCTGTCCCTAGGGCTGTGAGGCTGTCCCTGGGGCTGTGAGGCTGTCCCTGGGGCTGTGAGGCTGTCCCTGGGGCTGTGAGGCTGTCCCTGGGGCTGTGAGGCTGTCCCTGGGGCTGTGAGGCTGTCCCTGGGGCTGTGAGGCTGTCCCTGGGGCTGTGAGGCTGTCTCTGGGGCTGTGAGGCTGTCTCTGGGGCTGTGAGGCTGTCCCTGGGGCTGTGAGGCTGTCCCTGGGGCTGTGAGGCTGTCTCTGGGGCTGTGAGGCTGTCCCTGGGGCTGTGAGGCTGTCTCTGGGGCTGTGAGGCTGTCTCTGGGGCTGTGAGGCTGTCCCTGGGGCTGTGAGCCCCATCACAAGGTCACACTGTGATCCTGCTCCACAGGACGGTTCAGGCCTTTAGTGAAACGTCCTCTAGTACTTTGTATGTTGCATTATAGCATCGTGCATCTTTTTCCACAAATAATGATGGTTGTGCTAACTCTAACCTCAAACACTCCTGACCACTGATGTTAAACCGGAACCTGACAGTGTTTAGACTCTGTAGATAAACCAACAAGCTAACCCTTCGTGAATGTATCACACGTTTCAGATGTTTGGATATTGAGGCTCGAACAGGAGTAAATACAGACAGCTGCCTCTGTTTGTGTCTGAATGTTCACTTGTTTCGATCCTCTGTGCTGTCCCACTGGTGCTGCCTTCCAGCCTGCCCCCGGCTGAGAAAAGGCTAAAGATGTCATCGATAAATCTCGACATGACCCCTGACCACAATCGTTGGCTAGTCTGATAACAGGGCTAATTTCTACAAGTTCCTAGGGGGATGAGGGTATTGATAGGGGTGGGGGGAGGGGGCTGGGCTGTGTAGAGGCTGGCACGCTCAAATCCTATATTGTCCTTGACTCTACACACACACACACACACACATTCTCTTCCTGTCAGTTTCTAGTCAAACCATCCACACACCAGAAGCACTACACCAGCGAGACACAGTGAGAAACAGGCCTGAGTGTTTGATATGTTAAACAGTTCTGGATTGGTCTGTACATCGGCCTAATCTCCTGATCAGAGAGCTGATTGGCTTTTTGAACCAAACAGAAAACAGGTGACGCCTGCAGTCTAGAGGATGTGGTCAGGAGTGTTTACACGAGACATATTTCATCCAACCTCTCTGCACACACTGGACACACACACCTCATCCAAACACACACGCACAATCCAACTGCTCTCATCATTTACTTTTCCTAACCAGACATGGAAAAGATCAGTTTGAGGACTGGTGTTCGGGATCTACTTTACATAATGACAATATATCAACACAATTTTACCTCAGAATCCATCCACTATAATATTGTTTCATGTTGTACGATCCGGATGAAAAGTTTAGAAACTGACATTGGCTACGCAAGGACAGTCAATCAGGAGAACATGTTGGAATGCAGCACTTGAGACGGACTCGACATTTCGCCAGACCCAGTTGGATCTCCATTTGTGCTTTCATGTGTGTGAACTATAAAAACCGCTGCAGAGCTAGCATGTGTTTGCTGTAAGCCAGAGAGCAATCTCAATCCTCCTTCAAAATCATTTGGTCCATTTGGTTAGAGTTTCCAGGTTACTGATATAAACTAGAAAGCCAATGAATACCATTTGCAGCCGAGGTGTCACCTTGCCCAGATACCATGCATCTTAATGCCCTGATCACAGCATTAGTCAAGATGAATACATAAATCAAGGTTTTTTGAAAATAGGAATCCAATCATCGCTCATTGTTAAGCAGATTTGCAATGCTAAAACCAATAGTGAGGGGCTTGTACATAGTAAGTGTGTGTGTGTGTGTGTGTGTGTGTGTGTGTGTGTGTGTGTGTGTGTGTGTGTGTGGGGGGGGGGGGGGTATGCTGATGATAATGAGGTTGGGAAAAGGGGCCATTTCCTACACACACACACACACACACACACACTCTCATGCATGCAAAACACACACACAAAAAAAGCATACACCACCTTCTACACACACACACGCAAGTGTACACCACCCTCAACACACACACGCACATACAATCATACAGACATCACACAACCTACACACAGAGTAAAGAAGCAAGGAAACCCACAGGCCGAGCCCAGCCTGGGGCAGCAAGGCCCAGCAGTGGCCCTGAGGACTCACCCAGCCCCAGGCTAGCAGGAGACCCACACAGCACAGCCCACAAGCTCCCAGACCTCCTCATTAACCTGACCCAGCAGCAGGCAGACCTGGAGACACTCTGCACCCCGGACAGCCCTCCTGACGTCCCCACTTAGCATTCACACTTATCAGTCCTCCTCTCCCTGGCTGTGGACAGCTGGGGTGGATGGTAGTGCTGCTGGTTGATCCTGCAGCCCAGTGAAGGACACTCAGATCCAGGTTGTTATGGTTCAGCAGAGTTCAGCCGTCCGGTGGTGCGGCTTGGAGAGAGGCTGCTGCTGGACTCGTTTACTGTGGTTCTGGAGGAGAGGTTGTTACTACTGTTGCTGGTTAGGTCATACAGGTCATACGTATATAATCTTCTCAATATGAGCTAGCCAGGTAGCTATCTACAGAGAGAGAGAGAGAGAGAGAGAGAGAGAGAGAGAGAGAGAGAGAGAGAGAGAGAGAGATAGAGAGGCAGGCAGGCAGGCAGGCAGACGGATCCATAGATAGAAATGTTGGTTGCACACCCCAGACAAAACGTCCTCTCCAACTTGTTCTTCAAAGAATGACCGCTGAAAATTCCTCTTTCGTATTCAACTTCATAATGATGGCAACGTTTCATGAACGTCCTTCTAACATTTAAACATAATGAACACACTCCAATTTCCCCTGAGGCAGCCGAGTGTGCAACACAAGTTGCTTGTTTTCAGTCCATACATTGGCATCAGTGGTCCAATCTGACTCCAATTCTTGTTTTCTTTGTATTTATGCAAATTATTGTTTAGATATTATTCAGATTTGATTGCATTCTGGCCTGCTTTTTAAAATTAGATTAAAGTCTTCACTAAAACGGGTGTGGAGACTAGAGTGGCAAAAAAATGTTTTTGTTATTCCCCAAAGGCTGGTACTACGCATGCAAATAGCCTTATTAGCATAGCTAAAAGCTCTTATTATAATTAGTTGTTTTTTGGGGTTAAAATAGATACATTTTTGTATCTATTTGTGTAGAAATGAGAACTGTAGGCTACATGTTGGTGTACACACCATACAAGAACACGTCAAACTTTGTTGTGTCGGGTGTGACCTAAGTATCAACCTACAGCTTTAGCAATTCTGAGGTTACCTTAACTAGCCTACCTCCAGAGTTTACCCAACTGTGGATCCTAGATTTCATTTTATCAGCTGCCATGTCATTCTGAAGAGCAGTGTTTCCTCCTAAAGGAATGATATATTATTTCTAAATGAACAGAGAGCATGATATAAGTTAATGTAGGCCATGTACGGGAGTGCCTCCTTTGCTACAAAACGTGAGTTTGGCCTACTGTCACTGTCAGGAACACTGTCACTCCATACTGTAGGCTACTCCGCCAATCTGCTCTCATTCAGCGAGTTGAGGCTGGTGACGAATGTTTAACTGGCCGTCATCTGATGTTATTAGCGCCCGCGCAGAGGAGACAAGCGTGGCCCACGGTTGACACACAGCAATCACATTTCCTCTCGCTAAGATGATAAACATCGGAATATCGAAGGCAGAAATTCCGTTGAAATTGGAACTAGCGAGCTCACTGAGAGGGACGGTAATCTCTAAGAGATAGCCGTCAAACCGTGTATTATTTTTTGTTGACGTTTTATTTTTTATTTTTTTACTAACGTCTTTTCTTTTTCCGTTCTCATGTAGGTCTACACCAGCGATCCCGAGGCAGCAACACTGTGCTGCTTATCTGCTATTGCATCAACAAGGTCCCTAAAAAACATGGATTGCTGCTTATCACTGTGTGAGTGAGCCATGCCTGTGTTACACTGGGTAAACCTGCAGCCAGGCAGGGTACATGGAAAACCAATGTCTGACATTGGAGGGTTAGAATATGTCACCCAGATGTGGCTATAAAAGGATCTTTAACATCAGCTTATCTTACAGAGGCAGCTCTGAGAGTCAACTTGTTAAAAAGAGACTGTGGGCTCGGGATTCTGCCAGGCCTTGTATCCCCTTAACTCCACCCAGTGATCCATCCACACCGCCCTGGGAGAGGAAACAGGCGCGCCTGGCAGCCGTGTTGGCATTGCCCGGCTGGGAGGAGTGCTGGGTGAGGGGTATTAAGTGGACCCAAGCAGGCAACTCCTTCCATTCCCTGCTCCCTCGTGCACTGAGACCACAGTGGAGTGGGGCTGAGGACAGCGTTGGGGGGCTAATGAGAAGGGGGATTAGCAGGTGTGTGTCTGTGTGTGTGTGTTGGGTTGTGGGAGCAGAGACTGTGGATAGGCAAGCCACTGAATTGTTAGTGGATTCTTGGCATGGATGGGTGGGGGTGGTGTGTTGGGGGTGGTGTGGTGGGGGCGGATGTATTTCAAAAGAGGCCCTGACAGGGGTCTGAGAGGGGTCTGAGAGGGGTCTGACAGGGGCCTGAGAGGGGTCTGAGAGGGGTCTGACAGGGGCCTGAGAGGGGCCTGAGAGGGGCAGTGAGGCAGAGATAGAGGGGGTGGGGAGGCAGTGATCCCCCTAAACACAGACTACTGTGACTAGCAGCCGTGAGATAAGAACCTTTAACCTGGGCAGGGCTGGAGAGGGATTACTACAGGATGTAGGGCGATGAGGAGTCAAGGGTGACGTGGGGGAAAAGGTTCTGGGTGGATGGTCCCTGTAACCCGCTTGGCTACTCACAGGCTCTGTGTGCTCAGAGAGATTGTTAATAAAGGACTTTTTTTTCTTTCTCTGAAGTCTTAAACGTCTTCTGTCTCCGGAAGCTCTGATAACCACCCTCAGTTCCCTGCAGCCTCGCAGTTCAGATATCACCTCAAGTAATGTTATTATATACATGTATTACATCACCACAGTCCTTCGTATGAAACCTCTGGCGACAATAACCACCAGCGAGGATGTGGAGGACCAGGATCAGAGAGCGTCTCCAGAGAGCGTGTCCAGAGCAGCAGAGGGGCTGGAGGAGCTCAGAGCCAGGGAGACGTCTGACTGAAGCAGGGAGGAGAAAAGACAGGATGTTGTGAACATCGGTACAGAACCCAGAGCATGGCGCCGGGGTCGGCTGCTCCTGACTGCCTCAGATGTTAGTCTGTGTGTCTCAGGATGAGAGAGAGGGGGAGACAAACACAGAGAAGGAGAGAGAGAAACCTTAACAGTGAGAGAGAGAGAGAGAGAGAGAGAGAGAGCCTGCCAGCTGATTGAAATCCTTGGAAACACCAAACAATCCAATATTAAATTTCCTCTGAAAATGCCACAGGGACTGGAGAAGGCATGTGCTGGACAAGAGGAGAGAGAGATAGAGAGAGAGATAGATGGGGGGTGAATGAGAAGGAGGGGGGAGAGGAGAAGAAGGAACAGAAGGGGTAGTGGTTGAGAGAGAAGTTTGGAGACCATCTGGGACCAGATCACTAGATAGAAGACGAGAGAGAGAGAGAGAGAGAGAGAGAGAGAGAGAGAGAGAGGAGGAGGGGGTAGAGGAGGAGAGAAGGAAGAGGAGGAAAGAGGGGCAGGGAGGAGGAGAGGGAGGGGTGGAGAAGAGGAGAGAGATGAAAGGAGAAGTTGCACAAGAGGGAAGACAGATGCAGTGCGAGCCAGACAGGAAGAGGAAACCCAGACAATGTGTGTGAGACTGAAGGACAGACTATGTTACCCACGATGGAACCTCCTTGTTCGCTTCAACACCCCGCGCCAGAGACCTGCCCTGCTCTAACCACGGTGCATCAGGAAGGGACACCACCTCCACCTCTCTCATATTCAGAAATTCCACCAGCTAGGAATATTGACTTTGCACAAATGCTCATCAGGTGTGGTGTGCCTACAGTGAAGAGTTTGGTGTGATCCTAGTTTCCTACGAGCACCAGGGTGCAGGTGAGGGAGGGGGAACAGGGTTGAGTTACACTACAAGCACCGGAGCAGGGCTGGGAAGGGGATGAACTAAACTAGTCCATACACGGCTGAATTAGATATTTTATTTATTTTTCTAACCCTCAGCCCCCTCCCCCCACACACACTCTCTCTCTCTCTCTTTCCTTTCTCTCCCCTCTCTATCTCTCCCTCTCTTCCCTGGAGGTGTCTAGATGAGGCCTCAGCAGCTTCAGAGTTTTGGGGCACCCCCCCTACCCCTCTCCCCCACTCCAACAAAAAAGAAGCCAGCCAATAGGACATCTGGAGAGCATTAGATGAGAGGATATTAGATCGTCCCTCCGCGGCCGGCTGGATGGGTGGCCCACTGCACGGCCCCTGTCAGCAGCACACCAGCTCTGCTGATGGATGGAGGACTGGGGGGGAGGAGGAGGAGGAGGGCTGGGGGGAGGAGGGGTGGGGAGAGGAGGAGGGCTGGGGGAGGAGGGCTGGGGGTAGAAGGAGGAGGGCTGGGGGTAGAAGGAGGAGGAAGTCTGGGGGAGGAGGAGGGCTGGGGGAGGAGGAGGGCTGGGGGGGAGGATGAGGGCTGGGGGGAGGAGGGGTGGGGAGAGGAGGAAGTCTGGGGGAGGAGGGAGGAGGAGGAGGGCTGGGGGGGAGGAGGGGTGGGGAGAGGAGGAAGTCTGTGGGAGGAGGAGGAGGGTGGGGAGAGGAGGAGGGCGGGGAGAGGAGGAGGGCTGGGGGAGGAGGAGGGCTGGGGGAGGAGGGCTGGGGGTAGAAGGAGGAGGGCTGGGGGTAGAAGGAGGAGGAAGTCTGGGGGAGGAGGGCTGGGGGAGGAGGAGGAGGGCTGGGGGAGGAGGATGGCTGGGGGAGGAGGAGGAGGGCGGGGGGAGGAGGGCTGGGGGAGGAGGAGGAGGGCTGGGGGAGGAGGGCTGGGGGAGGAGGAGGGCTGGGGGAGGAGGAGGAGTCCTGCTGGAGGGACCTCCCATCAGGTTGTCCAGCCAGGGCTTCTAAAGCATGAGCACCCCAAGCTTAAGGTTGGGTTAGGGTTAGGGTTAGGGTTAGGGTTATGGTTAGGTTCAGGGTTAGGGTTAGGTTCAGGGTTAGGTTCAGGGTTAGGCCTTTGGTTTAGGGTTAGGGTTAGGGTTAGGGTTATGGTTAGGTTCAGGGTTAGGGTTAGGTTCAGGGTTAGGTTCAGGGTTAGGCCTTTGGTTTAGTGCTACGGTAGGAAAATCTGACACAGTAAGACAAATCGACAGAACCCCGGAATTTAAACCCACCTGCAGGGTAACGACAGTAGTACTGTATGACATGAGGTACACATACCCAATTAAAACCTCCATTACTATCCCAGCAGACAACTTGGTGTTTGCAGTCATTTAAATACATGTTTTTCACATGTTGGGAAACACATACTAATAATAGGTTTATTCGTTTATTAAAATAGTTTGATATGGACACACAATATAAATGTACAGAGGCTTGTAGAAGTCAATGACCTCACTCTCCTCGTCATACAGTATTATTAGTTCTGAAGAACTTTGTGAGAGCCTGCAAATACACAGGAACTGTCAGCACATCAGTCAAGCTGTGTCTCGTCAAACTATAGAGCTGGATATGCTTTGAAAAATAAGTTCTGGAGTGTTTGGAGTAAGAATTCTTGCCATGTAGACCCAATGTAAATAAAAACATTGATATGTGGTTTATGTACATTTTGACAATGAGTCAGATCTTCAAACATCAGCCTGATACTAGTACACAGCAGAAACATTCTGCCATTCAGGTGAGCAAAGCCCAGGCTACACTACGGAAACGCAAAGACAGCTTCTTCCAAGTTTTCAGCTTCTCTCCGTCGGTGAGAAAATGAGACTTCCTTTCCCCAAAGAGGAAAGTTCAAAGAATCTGCTCGTTTCAAATAAATTGCTTCTACTGATTTGCCATTTCAAATAAATTGCAGCGTCTGCCCAAATTTACGTTTCACAGGAAGTCTTCTCCAGAGCACCACCCAACCACACAGACGAGGTTAATCCATATTTCACGTTTGAATACGAGATGGAAGAAGAGGGAAGGGTTGGTGGGGAGGAGGGAAGGGAGGTTAACTTTGTGGTAGAGGATGAGGAGGTAGGTAAGGGTGGGACTAAGGGTGTGTGTGTTTGTGTGTGTGTGTGTGTAGAGGGGAGCGATGTAGAGAAAGAAGAAACAGGCGACATTTAGAGTAAATGGCATCCAAAACCCACTCCAATTATCTCTGCCAGACATGGCAGAGCGACGGACTTAATTAAAATGACTTGAGAGGGGAGTGGGGGGGGAGGGGGGGGGGAGGGAGGGGGGAGGAGGGAGGTGTCCGCCGGTGATTGAGGGGGCAGTCGGGTACGTATCAGCGGAGACCACAAAGCTGGAGAGAGCTGTGGACCACTCTTCCTTTTCAATTCTGACTTCAAAAGAAAATAAAGAAATAATAATAAAAGGATGAGGCCCTAGTCTGCTAGGAGCCGTGTAATTGCGGCTATTCAAACCCAATGTTTTTATCATCGTTAGAATATTCAGGGGGGGGGGGGGGGAGAGTATTGTAAAGAAGAAAAAAAAAAGAAGAAAAACTGATTTTTTTTTGTCCGCTTCAAATCCCCCATAATCCTCTTGTGCCATTTCTGAAACTACCTCTGACGGTGACCTTTTCGCAGGGAGCCCGTTACCATGGAAACGCAAGGTGCAGACCTCCGCCGCCGCGCGTTTTTGCCGAAGATTTTTTGGGGGGCCAAAAGTAAGAGAAGAAGAGAGAGACGTCGTACACCGGCCCTCCGGCGCTCGGTGGGGGCTCAGGGAGATGGCGCTGAAGGGGTTAGTCTCGTCTGGTTAGTTCTGGAAGCTGACTATGCACTAACTTCTGCATTACCTTTGCATTGGATCTGACTTTGAGACTACAAAGGATTCTATTAGAATTGGTGGTTGTCTACAAAAGAAATTGAATAAATATGAAATCTCTATTTCTCTCTATTGGTTGCACGTTCTTTTTCTGTTTCTCGCTCTCTCCCGCTCGCTCACTCACTCTCTCCCTCACACACACACACACACACACACACACCCACAGACTTAACTTGCGGCCCTGATTAGCAGATAGACCAGATCTAGTGTCAGAGCCAGACACCTGTTAGTGTGTTATTGTTTAACGGCTCATTGTGACTGGAGCTCCAACACAGTAACACAAACTCAGGACTTCCTGTTTGATACGTTCTGCAGAAGGTTAGTGGGTGGGAGATGTATTCTTAAATATGTGTGAAAAATTATAAACTAATAATTCACACTGAATCATCCTCACAACTATTGAGAAGCCACTATTTACATGCCTTGCTCAATAATTTAAGAAACACATTTGTGCCAACTTTCAACTGGACTAAACACTATCTGCTGTTTAAGAATTGTGGTAGACTGCAGCTTTTAGACCACAAAGAGAGCGTGCTACTTAGTTTCAGTAAAAAATGTAAATAAATTATTTGGCTAAACAAAGGTGCGGTATTCGTTTTAATACCAGGTACTCCAAGGAGCAGCTATGTAGGTTTTGTGGATGGTATTTCATTTCAACGAGAGAGTTCTGGAGTCATAAGATAAGCCTTCGACCAGCGTCTGTCCTCTCTGAGGAGAGTGGACTGGGTGAGGAAGAAAAGGAAAAGAAGAGAGGAGAGGAGGAGAGAAGGAGAGGAGGAGGAGAGGAGGAGGAGAGGAGGAGGAGAGGAGGAGGGGGCTAGGGAGAAACCAGTGAATTGTCAGAGCCAGAAGCAAGTTGCTCACAACCCTTTCTTTTCTCCACTCCAAATCCATCCATCCATTCCTTCCTCACTCCGCTTTTTGTATCCTGTACTCCCCCCCCTCCCTCCCCCCCCTTCCCCCCCACATTCCCCTGTGCTGAGCTCAGAAAGAGAACGTTGCTCTGCTCTCACTGGACGGATTGTTCTCCCAGTCTGATCCTCCGCTGGTTGCCAGGGAGACCGCCATACCACAGTTCTGACCCTGGGGGGGTCTGCTCGGTTCCCCCCCCAGCAGGAGCCTGGCAGCTGGGGGACAGCTGTTACTACGGAGCCCAGGCCTCAAGGCCTACACTGGGCCCCCCCCACCACACACCCCAAAGGGGATAGATTGTGTGAAAGTATAGATTTTTTTGGGGTGGGGGGATTAGAAAAATGACAACAGTCCTTCACTTTGCTGTCTGTTGGTGCTAGTTAGACACAAGCCTGCTGGTTAAAACTGTCATAAGGTTGAGTACAACTTTCAGGTATATTTTGTATTAGTGTGCATTCTAATTCTTTACCTCCTCCAACCCCCCAAGCACGCACAAGTGAAATCTTTTTTTACCCCCCCGAACCTCTCTAACTCCACCACACAAGAGGACAAATCAGTGTGTCCTTTAAGGCTGGGCGACCTCGGAATGGAGCGAAGTCAGAACGGTGAGTAACTAATGCTCACTTAACAGTCTCCATTACACAGTGGGCCTAAACGGTCCTCGCAGGTGAACAGTTGGTTTTATTCAGCGTGTAATAGAGTTTGGCACGGACCTCTTGTTCAGGAGCCAGGAAGGCCACTGAGCTGGATCCCAGAGCGGACCAGGCATGTCAGCATTAAGATGGAGCAGAGGATTAAGGTACGGGAAACGAATCAGCAAACCATGAATATCACAACGTCATCACGCCCAATAAGAGAAGGGGGTTTCCACCAAAACGGCGAGCCAGTTTCCCATGCTTCTGAAGGGGAAGCTCTCTGACCTCTCGCCTGGATCGGGATCCCTTCACAGCTTCACACAGCAAGACTTTGTCACAAACGATATACTGTGTGTTTTTACGACGGTGCTGAACTCTGTGTCGTGTCTGGAACCGGCTTGTTCCGGCACGTCAGACGTGTTTCGCTCTGGGGCTGCTGAAGTAGGATAAGCGTCAGAGCTGAAACACAGCGACGCTTCAACACTGTCGAGAACGACCCAACTACCAGCCCACTTACATTTAGTCATTTAGCAGACGCTCTTATCCAGAGCGACTTACAGTAAGTACAGGGACATTCCCCCGAGGCAAGTAGGGTGAAGTGCCTTGCCCAAGGACACAACGTCAATTTGCATGGCGGGGAATCAAACCGGCAACCTTCCGATTACTAGTCCGATTCCCTAACCCTAACCCAACTACCAGCCCACTTACACGCTCTCCCATGTGTATTGTGTGTGTATAGTGTGTGGGTGTGTGTGTGTTTACTGTGTGTGTATAGTGTGTGTGTGTGTGTGTGTGTACTGTGTGTGTGTGAGGAGGAGAGGCGGAGGGGAGGGGGTGAGTGTGGTTGGCTCTTTCTCTCCATCTGTTTTGTTTTCTTCCATCTCCCCTTTTTGATGAGCTGGGTCTTCAGTCCCCCCAATAAAATCCCATTAGCTCTTAATGAAGTCGGGCTCGCAGACTCTCTGCCTCACCTCATTTAGCACGATTGTCTGGCGGCCATTAGTGTTGAGGCAATTACAGCCGGGCGGCGAGAGTAATTGGAAATGCCGACAGGGACCCCAAGAAATGGGAATAAATAAATAAATATTCAAACTAATAAGCTTCCATTCAGATGGCGCGGGGAGGGGGGGAGGGGGGGTGCGGCTAAGTTAAATCAACATAATTAGAATTAGGGTTGGTGGGTTACAGAGGCAGGGTGAGCAGACACGAGTGTGAGAGAGATTGTTGGTTAGGGGTAGAGGTGTCAGGAGAGACTGAGGAAAGAGTTAGCATGCCAACGCTAATGACGAAGGGCATTAACTTAAAATTGCCCGTCGAAAGGTCGCAGGGAGATATTGGCGTGAGGGAATTCGTTTCTACGGAAATTTGATATTTCTCCGTTTGTTCGTTATCAAAATTAAGCCTAAGTCGGAAAATGCCCTTATCCCAGGCGACAACCTAGACTTGATGGTCTCGCAAATTATGCGTTAATATGGTTTGATATTTACTGAGACAACAGAGAGCTAAATGACTTCCTCTCGGGATGACCCCTGTGCTCCTCGGGGGGTTGAAATGGCGTCCTACACGGTTTCTCATCTGTAAAGACAGTAGGAGGTGTAAGCAGCTCCAGGCACAACCTCCCCTGCTAAAACAAGCCCAGAGCTAGCGCCACCTAGGAGATAGTGCTTAAGATAGAATCCATTTAAAGGGCTTGGCTGCCTTTCTTAAAACCACCAACCTCAACGCTCACACCACAAGCAGCAGCAGGGCCAAAACGCACACACAAGGACATCACAAGTACACCAGCAGCATTCCGTACGATCAATTCGTAAACATTGCTCTGATTCCTCTAATGCTAAGTATCAAGGGTTAGCCTTGAAAGGGTTAGTCTCTACAACCTTACCCCTCCACCCCTTCTGTGTCGAGAAAGAAATCGAAAGGATGAATGCTTCACTGGCATATAAATCTGGTGAAACAAAAGGGCGTTGGGGACGTTGGGGACAGCGTTGGCACACAAGACGTGGAGACCGCTCCCCACCCAACCTGATCAGCGCAGGCCACCCTCTCGGCGGGGCATGGATGGGCACCCTGCCCACGACCACCATCCTGGAAGACAACGCAGAGCTGGGACCTGAGAGGAGGGAGCCGGACCTGAGTGTTTGGAAGGAGGAGACGGTCTGAGAGGAGGGAGCTCTGTGTCCGAGGAGAGCAGAGGTGCTGGCAGGTCCCAATGTGAAGGTCTGATCCAACACTGTCAGATGGGATGCTACCAGAGAGGGCTGCACAGGCACAGGGCAGATGTCTGTCGTTTACAATCACCAGAAAAGCTGATGGTATATACTTATACATAAGTGGTACACACACATTTTCATTGATTGATATATCAGAATAGATCCTATATAGATTCTATGTGACACAAGGATGTAGTGTCTACATCGAGTGTGTACCTCGAGTGCCTGTAGTGTTATTGGATGGTGAGTGTCTGCATTTGTTGATGGACTGGTGAAGAAGACTTTGAAAGTGTCTCTTTCATCACACAGAATCTACGTTTTCAGAGAGAGAGGAGAACCTAATCTGTGCAGCTGACTCGTCCCTCACAGAGGCAGAGTCAGAGGCAGAGTCAGAGAGCTGACTCCAGCAGCTAACGACAGAACAGACATAACGAAGACGAGGCCGACCCTTCCTCTCACCCCCACGAAAGCTTTCAGAATGAAAACGTTTATTTGTCTTTAAACTGTCTACAAACACGCCCTCCTGGCCACACCAGAGAGACAGAGATGGGAAAGACAAAGAGGGAAGGGGCACCAGCCAGGGGCAGATTTGATTAGTGAAATCTCGTTACGACTAACAAAATTAAGCGTAAAACAATCCTCTTCAGGCGTGGTTCTAGCAGGGGGGATGAGGGAGGGATGAGGGAGGGATGAGGGGGGGATGAGGGAGGGATGAGGGATGGGAGTGATTAGAGGTCGGGGAGACATGGAGAAGGCCCATGCCATTTTGTTGCAGTGCAAGGGTGGGGGGGAATAGTTGAAATACCCAGCTGCTTTTCCACTCTGTTAAAGAGACTTCCCTTTCTCTCGGACCCCCCTCTCCCTAACTCTCATCCTTTGACCCCCCTATCAGAAAAAAATTTGAGTTTAGCTCCCCGCTGCCTATCATTTTAGTGTCACAGTAAAGATCTCAGTACCCATACACACACAGGCACATATACAAACAGAAAGGCACATGCACACACACACACACAAACACCCGCTGCCCTCCCCAACTCTGTTTCCCCATCAACCCCAGTCAATTCCTTCCTGGCTTGTTCAACCATTAAATACGCAAATAGTCTTTTTCGAGTGAATCTAACAGCCATTAAAAACATGCCAGGGAGAGAACGCCATCAAAACTTGTGGAAATGAAATGAACTCCCTGCGAGCAGCACAAGTCAAATAGTAAATATATCACGGCTGGGAGAATTTGTTCTCTGCTGTAAACTCCTCCAGTGAACCTAGACTGAGACTCGAAGATTCTGGCACGGAAGTTTGTTGCAAATTATTCTTAACTGTCTGTCTGTGTGATGTTTTTACTTCTCATCAAGGAAACATTCACATCTACAACTAGCTGTTCTGACAGTTTCACTAGACGGTCGTCAAACACCAGACATTGTTATGTGTGCCAAACTCCTGTCTACAGAATAAACTGTTAAACCACATAAGACATTGTTAGCAAACCAGCTAACAAGGCATTCAAGCCATGTAAGCAACACCACTGTCTTGTTTCCCGATGTATAAAAGACAGACTGGTCTGAGGACTTACTGTGAGGTTTCTTTCTGCAGCACAGCATGCAACGTGGTCTTCCAGGCCTCTCCTCAACGTAACTCCACCTCTCTAAGTCTGTAACAAGCAGACAGAACAATTCATGACTGACAAATAAACAATGACAAAAGTATCAGCTTTGAAGATAAAGATATGTTGTCGGCAGATTCCTCTGCAGTATCTCTCCCCTGACTTTAGTTTCTAAAAGGAGTTTGGCTCCTGGTGCACATGGAACAGATTTAGGTTCAATCATCCATTTAGGTCTGGACACTTGATCTTTCGCTTGACCAGCAAAACAAGCCTCCAGTTGGTTTGAGTGCGGTAGGCCTCACAGCAGGCCCCTAGCCTGGCTAGCTGCAGAGCCCCAGGAGAGGGGCTCTGGAAGCAGGCAGGGTTACCCAGCTAGCCTGGCTCGAGAGAGGCAGAAGAGTGGGAGCTATTGCAGGCATGTCACGAGCAGTGGGAGAGAGTTTAGCAGAAATGCTGCTTTCCTTTCTCAGCCATAAGAAGCGTTCATAAAAGAACAGGGGTGTAATGCTTCCAGGAGTTGGGCTAAGACACTCATCCTTGTGGAGATTTACAGTTTATGGTTCGAAAAGACGAAAAGGTACTAATGAATGGGAGAGATTTCTAAGTGCCTTGACTTCCGTGTCCCAGCCTGCCAGGCAGGGGGGAGAAGCGAGGATTCCTCAGGTTTCCTCCAGCTACAAAGAAAACATTTTAGCCTGGCTGTAATCCCCGTAGAAGCCTTCCCTAAGCTCCAGACTGTGGAGCAGCCCTCCTCCTTACCACTCTCTAACTGGAGGCCACGGTCCACACACACACACACACACCCGCATTCACAGTTTGCATGAACACACACACACATGCGCACCCCCCTAAGTGGGGGTATACTTCACATACTCACCTAACACACACACATATACCTTACATACACACACACACACACACACACACACACACACACACACACACACACACACACACACACACACACACACACACACACACACACACACACACACACACACACACACACACACACACACACACACACACACACACACACACACACACACACACACACACACACACACACACACACACACACACACACACACACACACCCCGTCATGCCTCCCTGCCCGGGGGGCCGGGGTTTCCTGTTGACGTGAAGCGAAGCAGAGAGCAGGGAGCAGCTCCCCCAAGGGGTCGGAGGACTAATCACCTTGTTCCTCACAAACCACAGAGGAAGCATTAGAATTCCTAGAGCAGTAGACACACACACACACACACACACACACGTCCCCTGTTCTCATATGTCAACATAGGCACCAAAACTAACATGGAGACCCCTAAATTCTTTTAGGAGTGTGATGTTTTTTTCCCCCCTCAAACACACACCTACAAGCACACACCTACACACACACACACAGTTTTACTGAGTTTAGGAACTCTTCAGTCCAGAAGGCAGAGGAACATTGCTGTGTGCTTCACCTTGGTTCTCCAGGTGACCTCCTGACACAGGCAGGGTGCTGCTGACACAAGATGTTGTGCTTCCTGCAACTTAAGTTTCTATAGCTGGCCGTGTACAACATTCGTTCTCAAATAATGGGATACGCTCGACTGCCTTAACTCATTTGCGGTCGAATGTTACGATCGTCTGCTTCATGGGTTTTTACGTTTTGCGCTGAGGAGACTCTGTAAATCATTATTGTTTATTTAATTTGATCATGCTTTCACAGTTGTAGTAATTACACCTCGATGCGTTTGGTATTCACTTGCTACACAGTAAAAGCATAATTTCGGTAGCACTGTAAGGTCTCAAATATTCCTCGTTGTAAGAGGAAGGGTCAAGGTGGCGGAGGCAGACCAAAAACGAATTTCCCACAATCCCTTGCGAGCCGTAGCCCCCCAGCTGTTCAGAGACTACCATAACAACAGCTGTTCACAGGGTTAGTGCTTCATGTTACTATGACAACAGAGGGGCTGATTCATATGCACATATCTATGAGTTCTAATAGCGATAGTGACATTATGCCATAAATTCATTTACATAAAAACACAAGAAAAGCGAACAGTGTTTTATGCACTATAAGACCCAGGGCGTGACAGAGGCTGATAATTAATTTTGCATAATGGTGTACAGTGCAAGCATATGCACCCATCCAGCCCACACAGCCCACACAGGACCTCCACAGACCTCCTCACGCAGACAGCATGGCCCAGCTGTACATGTGCCTGTCCTATGGAAGTGAACAAATGGAAAAACTAAAACGCAGAAGAAAAAAAAAAAACACCTTCTGGCAAGCATTTCCGCCCATACACAATAGAACTTAAATAATCGTAGATGTGGAGCAGAATATCCCACAGATCAGTGTCAAACAGGATGTAAAACAATTATAACAGATTTTCTCCCTTTACCAAACAGGATGTGAGAGCAGACGGCCATCTTGTGTGATGGGGTTGGCACGGTGACAAGATCCAACCCTGCCCCCCAAAATGGATGTAAGAATGACAAATCGGACAGCTGACTTCGAAAGTTATTTTAAATGGAAAGTAAATGATGACACAAAACACTTACAAATACAAGACATGTTGGGGGAATATTTGCTTAAGATCACAGCCTTAAAGTCACAGCAGTCCAACATGCAGACCTACGACTGAGAAACAGTCTTCTGCTGAAATTATTCCTTGCTCCAGCTTGTCTGTCTGTCAGTCAGTCAGTCTGCCTGTCTGTTTGTTAGCCTATCTGTCTGTCAGCCTGTCTGTCTGTTTGTCAGACTGTCTGCAGCAGTAGAGTTGGGGCCATTCACATGTGCTTTAGCGTTATTATAAGCTCAATACCTCTGACCACCATCAGGTCACTACGGTTTGAAAGTGCTGTTTAACGACTGCAGGATGCCTGTGAATTACGAGGGCTTTGGATGACAATAGCATCTATTCCCCCGGGGAGAAACACGACCAGGGACTGCGTCATGACGGGTTTAGGCCCAACTTTTAACGAGGAAGCAGCTGATATAAACAGCTGTACCACACACACACACACACACACACACACACACACACACACACACACACACACACACACACACACACACACACCACTGCCATACCCTTTCCACTGTTGCTTACACACGCATGCAGTCACATTTAACACACGCACACACACACACACACACACAGATATAAGCCACCCACTAAAATGTACATGACATCCAGTAAAAAGCTATGCAGGTAAAAACGTCCTCCACTAAGCGGCGATCTCTGGATCCCTGGCAGTTGCACAAGATTATCCCAGTCTGTTCCTTTCTGTTCCTTTTCAACACTGATCTTTCCCCAGAGTAACTACAGTACATCTCAAAGAACATGATAGCTAGCTCCTATCCACGCAGGAAGAACTCAGGAAAGCCAAACAGGAATCCAGATCTAAAAATATATCAGAGCAAAGTGATGAGGCAGGCTAGATGGAAACCAGAAAACCCATTTCTGTCTTTCTCCCCTGGACCCTGTCCCTCCTGATGAAACATGGAGGACATCCTGATCCTTGTAAGTGACGTGCAGCACGGCCAACAGAATCTCTGCTTCGCAGGAGAGGGATACGCGATGCTTTGTGTTGTGAATTATTCAGTGAATAACCCCTTCAATCTCCACAAAAAGCCTTGCGGTTGTCTGTAAATAGTACAGAAATGGATTTCAAGAGTGGAAATGGAATCTAAGGGTGTTCTTCCACAGAAATATTGAATTTCCGCGACTTCATTTCAATGCTGAGATGTCTGGATACTGAGTTTGAGGCTACTCATGTGCAATATAAATGGAAGTGGTGAATGTTTGTGTCAAAGTTCAGAAGATTTGAGTTTCTTCTGAGTTTTTTCACAAATGGACAAAATAGAGTGTTGGTTCAGGTGATTGTACCTGTTCAGGTGTTCATGTGTTCAATCCCACTCAGAAACACTTTACTACTGGAGCATCACTAGTGCCTTTTCGTCGTTGCTGTCGGTTACATAGCTCTTTGCCGTGGAGGCTGAGACGTATATAAGTAAATACAAATAAAATAAAGTAGTTTGGGGTTCGGGCTTTAGTGGGAAAACCCAATACATTCAGAATCCTCATAACTTGTGGAAACTGTTTACATCAAACTAAGTAATCTAAGTTATTTTTTTAAGTGAATAATAATGTATATAAATCTATTCATTGATTCAATTAATCTTTTTTTTGTTTTTGCTTAAGAGATTAAATAACTTAAATGGTTTGATGTAAATCAGTTTCCACAAAAGTTTTGAGTAAAGCCCTTGTGAAGGTTCACAGTGCAGAGAGCTGTTTTGAAGTAAGTCTCAGAAATCAGAATCAGAATCAGAAAAGGATTTATTCGCCATGAAAGTTTGCACAGACAAGGAATTTGCTTTGCTTGTCAAATGATGATTTGTTTGGCTCATGTCTGTATTGGTTCATAAATATTTCATGCTACACTAATACCTGAATATCTGACTGAACTGAGGTTTCGTCTTATTTTGAAAGGATTTAAACTAATTAAGGAAAAAGTTTTTGATTCTGCAAATTATAAGAATGAATAATGTCCTGACTTCTGAAGCAAAACATACTGGTTTTCACTGTCTCACTACTATTATAACTTCTAATTCTGTAATCCTTCTAATCCCATTCTCTGTTGAAAACACACATTCTTGTTTTAACATTTTGTAAATTGCATCATATTACTCAATGTTTTTGCCTCAAATTTTTTTGCCTAATTTTTTGGCCAGATGTTGCAATCAGAATCGCTGGATTAGACACTAGCAAGCTAACCTAGGTGAGATTAGACACTAGCAAGCTAACCTAGGTGAGATTAGACACTAGCAAGCTAACCTAGGTGAGATTAGACACTAGCAAGCTAGCCAGTCTGAGACACGCAGTAGTTGCCTCCTCTCTAACCAGGTCAGAGACACGCAGTAGTTGCCTCCTCTCTAACCAGGTCTGAGACACACAGTAGTTGCCTCCTCTCTAACCAGGTCAGAGACAGACAGTAGTTGCCTCCTCTCTAACCAGGTCTGAGACACGCAGTAGTTGCCTCCTCTCTAACCAGGTCAGAGACACGCAGTAGTTGCCTCCTCTCTAACCAGGTCTGAGACACACAGTAGTTGCCTCCTCTCTAACCAGGTCAGAGACACGCAGTAGTTGCCTCCTCTCTAACCAGGTCTGAGACACACAGTAGTTGCCTCCTCTCTAACCAGGTCTGAGACACACAGTAGTTGCCTCCTCTCTAACCAGGTCTGAGACAGACAGTAGTTGCCTCCTCTCTAACCAGGTCTGAGACACACAGTAGTTGCCTCCTCTCTAACCAGGTCTGAGACAGAGAGGAAGGTTTTATTGGCCTCCAGTGGGCCTGCGTTTCATGGCTGCGTGTCTTCCCAGACCATCGGCGTCTGTCGGCGTCTCGATGAGAATTGGAGCCGTACAGACGGGTTCCTGTCTCCGTACAGACGGGTTCCTGTCTCCGTACCAACGGGTTCAGACGGGTTTCCACTCTCCGTACAGACGGGTTCCTGTCTCCGTACCAATGGGTTCAGACGGGTTCCTGTCTCCGTACAGACGGGTTCCTGTCTCCATACAGACGGGTTCCTGTCTCCGTACCAACGGGTTCAGACGGGTTTCCACTCTCCGTACAGACGGGTTCCTGTCTCCGTACCAATGGGTTCAGACGGGTTCCTGTCTCCGTACAGACGGGTTCCTGTCTCCATACAGACGGGTTCCTGTCTCCGTACCAACGGGTTCAGATGGGTTCCTGTCTCCGTACAGACGGGTTCCTGTCTCCATACAGACGGGTTCAGACAGGTTCCTTTCTCCGTTCAGACGGGTTCAGACATGTTCCTGTCTCCGTACAGACGGGTTCAGACGGGTTCCTGTCTCCGTTCAGACGGGTTCCTGTCTCCTGTCGGAACAACCTGTACCCCTGTTCGCTTTTCATTCCCCTCAGACGGTTTCTTTTTAAGAAAGGTTAACCCTTTCATATTCATGCAGGTCTCTCTTTTGAAGTACTCTTAACCGGGTGTGTATGCACAATATACTGACTGGGTTATATTTTGTCTATAGGCTTTCCAGGGGAAGGAAATGCTGAAAACAGATCGAGGCCGAAGCTTTACTGTACACACGGACTGTGCGTGTTGGATACCGTCATTTTTCAAAACATCTAGCAAGAGTTTGCTTTTGAAATTACTAGGAAATTGTATTCTCGTACAAGTTTCTTTTTTCTTCTCAGTATAGGTAGCAGAATGTCCTCCTCACCCTATCCCTATAGCATTAATGCCCTCAGTACTTTCAGTGCTTTTCAGGACAAGATGTCTTTAAGAGAGCGTGGAAAGCCGAGATGTGTTCTGGATCTGTATTAGATGTCTATAACAGTTTATAAATACCTCCCCAGCAGGGTGTCAGCGAGGGAGAGGAGGGAGAGAAGCAGCCAGGCTGTTACACTTGCCCCCCCGCACCACGTACACACACGTTCACACTCACTTAGACAACTCACACCAGCAAACATGCACAAACATGAGCACACACACAAAGCCTTGTATACACACACACACACCTCCACACACACACACACACACACGTATAAACACCAACCTCTTCCCACACACACACACACACACACACACCTCCCTCCCACACACACACACAGCCACACAAACACATGTAAACACACCCCCACACACACGCACAGCCACACACGCACAGACAGACTTGCACGTGCTCATTCACTTTCACACAATCAAGTAATTCATGCAGGCAAACACACACACAGAGTGGAAATCAAAAGGCAGGTGCAACTGCTCCTTCAGCATTTCTCTTCCCTCGACTCCGCCAGCCGTTCTCTGTGGTCTCTCTCTGGTCTCTCCCTGGTTACCAACCGGTTCCATTACGACCAAACAACACTCGTCTGACCTTGGTGTCAGACCTCTTAACCCACAGCCTCTGCTAACCGCCTACTGAGATGTAGTGTGTGTGTGCGGGTGTGTGGTTAAATGTGTGTGTGTGTGTGGCTGTGTCATTCCCCAGGGCAGGCAGGGTGTGACCCTGGGAGGTCGTGACCCTGGGAGGTCGTGACCCTGGGAGGTCGTGACCCTTGCAGGCCCTGGTGGTGGTGCAGACAGGCTCCTCTCCGCACCTAGCTGGGGACGTGACGTCCTTCCACCTCCACTCTGCCTCCCTGCGTCTCCCTGCCTCATAAAGTATGAGAATGTGTGTGTGTTTAGGGATGGTAAAAGAAAGGGCAGTGTGTGTGTGTGTGATGGTAGAGGAAGGGCTCATGGCCATGTCACAAGGCAGCGTGTGTGTGTGTGATGGTAGAGGAAGGGCTCATGGCCATGTCACAAGGCAGCGTGTGTGTGTGTGATGGTAGAGGGAGGGCTCATGACCACGTCACAAGTGGGTGCTCTAGGAACAGTGTAGACTACTGACAGACAACATACAAGGTACTTATGATTTCCCCAAATCTTGTGAGAACTAAAAAAATCTTAAAAACAACCTCAACAAACAAACACACTGAGCCAAAACGAGGATTGATGGAAAGGTGGCCTCAATCAAATAATGTGTGCAACTACTTAAAAAGTTGTTCCGAAATATATTTCATGGCTGTATGCTTTCTATTTTCTGAATCTTTAAACCCATAGAAAAACAAAAGGATGTAGAAAATGTCATGATGATTGCAAGTACTGTTATCTATTCCCATTTTCACTTTTCTGTAACTGCTAGCACAATACCCATCATTAGACAAGCAACGCAGATATGCTAACATGCTAATTACCCCACACTCGGTTTGAATTCGTTTATAATGTGTGAAATAATCTAATATGATGACTGTGATAATTAAGCGCACAGAGATAAGATAAAAGAGGTAACCAATTATGAATAGAAGTGAGAGAATATAATTATTCTTTGTAGTGCAGAACTCTGTTGAAAACATGAATACAGTGTACTCTCCAAATGTATATTTAACACACTGTACAAGACATTGCATATTACATTTACACAAAGAATCTCAATATTCTGCATCAATTTGATTATCTGTTGTACAATGCAGCAAAAATGTTTAGACTTAATTCCACATAGTAACATTCTGTAACACTTTTGTTCCGAAAAAAAGTCAAGCTAAATGAGAAATTACGTCACAAAAGAAGCAATTGAGCTATTGTTTTAGGATTGAAATGTAGGCCAAGAGTGAATAACTTAGATAAAATAAAAGACAACATTGGCAGACACCAACAATAAATCCATTATGCTGCAATCTCTCTGTTGTTGACAAAACTGCTCGGTCTGCAGATTTGTTTAAGACTGTTTGTTATGATAATTCCATGAAAGCGCACTGGTTCCCTGAACCTTACCGTATACTTGTTAAATCTGTCATGTTTACATTCTGACTTTAAAAGGCAAAAATGTTTGCCTTGGGTCCAATCAAATGCAACAAATAAAAAGGGACGCGTCTGTCTGTGAAAGGGAGGGGTGTAGGAAGTCGGATGAATGTTGTTGAGTTGTAAAACATAACCACTTCTTAAATCACAACTGACATGTGGTTAGGCTTGCTTTAACATTCAGCAAGCACACTTCACACACAGCTCTCATTCACAACCACTGTCTGCTGCTACAGATCAAAGCAGCCTAGTCACTCGCCACAATACCGTCTTTATTCTGGGGCTGTTCGAGGCTCGACTGTTACACTAAATCACATGATTTTATGGCATGTTGACGTAAAGAACATCTTTGGGGACAGGATCTTCATATACATGTCGCTAAGAGTTTCCTTTTAAAGGGTGACAGGCAGCACCAGTTAAAAGTTGCACTCGGACACAAGTCGTATCATCTTACTAAGCTTTAGCTTGGCCCAGGTAGCGCTGGTCTGAGATCAGCGTTGAGAAAGGAGACCCAAGGAGGCTCTTAACCCTCCACAGCCTCCTTGGGCTCCAGCCCCGCAGAGACACAATCTGTCTCATGCTTATTCGCTGGGTTGATAAAATAACACAGGCTAGGACTCTACACATTCCTGTACGAGAGGCACTGGAGGAACATCGACAGCAGGCTCAAGGCTGGGCTAGCCAACAGAAATCTGCTGATTGTTACCTAGGCAGGGTGTAGATTTATCTTGAAAGGTGTGTGCGCGTGTGTTTGTGTGTTGAGGGGGTGGCACGGTACGTGCAAATCATAGATTGTGCCTTTGATTTGTGGTTAGGGTATAAATACAGTCGTCTCTAAACAACAAATTAGCTTTAAAGTAACTTAAGGGTAAATAGTTTCAGGCAGACAAAGTTATCTGGTTGTGTGTTTCTTCTGTAAATCAATTTCAATTATAGTAGAGAAGCACCACTCAAATGAAGAGGACATTTTTTCCTAATTAGCTGCTTATATTTTTTGCAGGAGAAGCAGACAAGAGAGAAAGAGCTCGTCTGATTTGTGGTCTAGTTACATACTGTGAAGAGGAGAAGCGCCAGGCATACAACGTCCTCCCCGCATTATATTCCAGGGATAAAACAGAACGCCTTTAATAATTTACAGGTAAAAGTAAGATAGAACAGGAGACATACAGTTTCCATACCAGATCAAATAAAAGAATTCCAGCAACTATGCGGATGTAAAATTTATGGCAGATTTATGGTTTGAGAATGAACCACACTGAGGAAGTTACTGTTGCTAATAAGTGAAATGACACCCATTAAGACAAATGATTCTGTGCTCTCTGCCAAACGATTCTTTCAGGCCGTTTGCGCGAGTCTTTCTGCGGTGGCCTGCTGAAAGGGTCAACCGCCAGCCAGTGACAGCATGGTGCGCACTCCAAAACAGTTTCCTGTTATAACGTCTCAGGGAACAGGGAGTGAAATTAATGGATACCTTGAGACACACTGTCCTACAACACTACCCAGAGAGGCATTCATTATATCATTCAAGATCTGTAAACGGAAGGAGCTTTGTCTTAAATGAGTTAAACTATGAAACAGCACCAGGTGGATTATAGGGAGGGATCCTAGGTGGGTAAACAGGCAGGCGGAGGGATCCTAGGTGGGTAAACAGGCAGGCGGAGGGATCCTAGGTGGGTAAACAGGCAGGTCGGCTCTCTCGCACCACTAGACAACATTCCCAAGAACCACAAGAGAGACAGTTCACACTCTCAAACTAATTGAGAGAATATGAACTGTCACTCACCACCACCACCACTCTCTGGCAACCTAATTTAAGAAGCAGACACTCAAAGGACACGAGGGGATTTAAGGGAATAGTAGGACTACATTTCTATAATTTTTTTTCCCATACATTTATTCATTTTTTTTAAAGGGAGTGCGAAAATGCAGCCACATAGTGCTTGCTATGATTTTCTTTGCTTTGATCTGCTGTTCAATTCAAATCAAATATTTTTAACCTCACCCAGCTCAGCTGTTTCTGGGGTGCTTGAATATAATAAATTCAGGATTTACTGGCAGGCTTCACATTTCTTTCTGTGAGGCTCGTATTCATTTATTAGGATTATCTGCATTCCACCAGAGATAAGACCAACAGCACAATGAGGTTTGCAGTCTTTAAATGCAGAATTAATAATAAGCTGTTGCTAATTTGATTTAGCTTTTGATCCTTGAATAATAAATCATTGCAGTCTAAAATAAGATTTCCATTGTACTAATAAAATTATAATAATAAAATTATAATGATATCAAGAGCACGTGACTGCTTACTGTTGATGACCACTCAATGCATACAATACACTGAATTAACTCTAGAAAGTTACTAATGCTACCTGATGGATTGTTTGAAACTCCCTGCACATGCACATACAGAACCATCCTGTCTGGGTGCCTCTCTCACTCTCAGGAATGTTTCCCTGCTGTTTGTTCATTTCCTTCCCCTAAAAAGATAACATGGATCAAAGTACCGATGCTATAATTATTAGATAATGACTAAAACCATGGTAACTTATTTCATGTTGTGCAGCTGTACAGTATATCTGGAATAACAGCAGTGCAGTCAGAATCCTTCTCGTACCGTTCCAGTTCAGCTGTGTACTGGAGAACCACTGCAGGTGAGCTGCTGTTCATCGCCAACTTGATATTCAACAACAGTATAGATTGTCGGAAATTTAGTTGGGAAAGAAAAGAAAAAAACATCTTTGAAAGCTAATGCATTTTCATGACCCGTCTACTCTCTGTCCTTGAGGAGTGGTAGATCTGCCAATCGCACGTGACGCCAGCGATACGGAGGATCGTTAAACCCACCCTGTTCCCCTGGAAGCATAAATCAAGCAAATCCATTTCCCTCCGTCCCGGTCCCTGGTGGCGACCCCGGAGCCAGGCCGGCACAGCGCTGCCGGGGAGCGGGCGAAGGGAAAGCTGCAGGGTCGTTCGGACGTTGAGCCTTCTGACAGCAAAAACAGACCTCGATCCTTCTCAGGAGAGCAATAGGGATCAGCCAGGCTTAGTGGGCATGGTCTTACAGGCCCCAGATGTCGAGCTGCAACATGCATCCCAATGGTCTGGACCACAGCATCAAGACTTGCTGTTAAGATACAGCGCAAGAAAATCAGGCTTCGTGTTGGACCAGGCCCTAAAAGATGCCTTAGTTCAAACAGAAGGGATACCCATACAACAAAGGGCCTCATGAATAATTCCAAACAGTATGTGCACCTTCTTCAGAATTGTTCCAGAAAATGAGGCCCCCAGAAAACAATTATGGTCTAAATATCTGGGAGCAAGGGAGGAAATTAGAAATAGAGGGCTATTAGCCGTGCGATACTCTGAAAACCTTCAGGATCTTCAGAGGAAAATGATGCGTTCGTTACTTGGGTACCATGAAGGTAGTATTAGGAAGCAGGGCCGGGAAATGATTTGAAATAGGTTCAATTTCCTCAATCACTTTCTGGTCGTCCATAAATGCTTAAATTGGTTTACAACATATGCTCTCATCGCTCTGTTTACTCCCTTCATTTAGTGCAACTGAATCGCTTTATTAGTGATTATCCCCTCAGAAGCTGCAGGAGAGCACAGCATTGCACCTCCTAATGTCATTTAGCCATGATGTGGAGAATGGGAATATGCAAATAATGTCTGAGTATTTTGGAGCTGCAATTGTGCCCCTGGGCTGCTTGTCCCACGACACAAATCAACAATTAAGATCCCAGCAGGGTTTTGTTGCATGTTAATTGGCAATATCCCGATATCCCAACACCACACGCCAAGTGGGACACATCACAATGAACCACAAAATATCACCGGTATTAGTAGCGTCTGTGTTTGACAGGAGACCAGAAAAGTGTATCTGTGTGTGTGTGTGTGTGTGTGTGTGTGTGTGTGTGCGCGCGTCAAAGCAGAAGACAAAATGGAGTAGAGAGAGAACGAAAAAATGACAAAATATCTACAAATCTTAACATGCACACTTGATTTAAACCCTTCCAAGCAAGGATTACCAATTGTTTGCAGGATTAAAGCTGTTCTGACAAAAAAAAAAGATTCCGACAATGAATCCACTCAGGACTGACGTACTGGAATTCCAACTGTCGACAAGGATGTGTTTATGAGAATGTGTGGTTTACCTCTCAACGAATGACTTTGAGTGCTTTCATCAAATTTCATATAGTACTCCATTTGTAAGAAATTGGGGAGCCTATAAATGAGTTTGAACAAAGTATGAAATCTGACTAGCTTCTGAGTCTAGTTTAGGAGCCAAGGGCTACTTTAAATTACTTTTTCAGGACTATGGTAAAGTATAACTAATGACCCTAAATGTAGGTTAATAAATTACTATATTCTAGGGTAACTTATGAATGTAACAATAAATCCTGTGTAAACATGTTTCTTAACCCCTTATATTAATGCTGAAGCAAACTGTTTAAATTATACTTGTGTTAGTCCAACATAATTTTCTCTATTGACCATTAAATAGGCAAGTTTAAAACATGCAGGGATTGTCTATGACAATAGTTGTTTAGTTTTTTTTTTAATCAAACTTGACGTTTTGGTTATAGTTATTTAGGGTCTGAATATTCACTATGGATAGGGCAAAAATAAAGTATTACCTGTGCAGTATACAGGGGTTGCACTGATTAGCCTACATTTGAAATACTTGTTTTCTACAAACTTTAACGGTAGATACATTTCTCAGCATATTGGAATTGCTGCACTAATCAAACAGTACATCTTCCGTGTCCTTTTACTGAATTATGTTTTGTGAAATGTCGAGCTCGCATGCAGATTTGGAACAAACGAAGATAGAAAGCAGCGGCATCAAGCCGTGCCACACAAAGACCGCCAATGTTCCGTACGAAGATATCAAGCTGGGAAGGCTATGACTCGAACATGAAAAGTAAACATTGGATACGCTGACTTGCTGCCGGCCATGCAGAAGTCATTCATCACGACACATTAAAGAAATCCAGTGAAAAGCGCAATGTGATCATTTATTACATCAATTTGAGGACAATGTTTGTAAACGCCAAAGGAAACATGAACATTTGTTGTGTGAAATTTTAACAAGCATTTTCCAATTTTTTCTACAAAATAATTATTGCTGTCAGGAAATTCTGATATAAAAACAACCATTTAGAAATGGGACGAATTGAACAATGGATATTAAAGCTCCCATAACGCAGAGAATAGCGCGTCCAGTTTGTATACAACTTGCGAAACCTTTGTTGCCACATGCCATGCCTAGCTACATGAGAGGTTTCAGGAGCGTAACTATGTAACATATGTAAAGTTGGCTCTCGGAACAGTGAGACTGTTTATCGACATGGCTTAGACATGAAAAACCCCGACAAACGGGGTTTGTTTCCAAACAATATTGTCCATCATCCACAAGCAAAAGAAGAGCAGACTATAGCAGATAAAACCGGCCGGCCGCGATTGCGACACGCACACTCAGATGTATTCAGAAAAATTCACCATCTAACATTACATAAACGTATTTGAAAAACGTATTTCACATGCATAAATCTAAAATGTGCCTATAAACAGAAGGCCTATACGGATAGCGTACATAAATAATTCTTCTCGGAACAGAAATCCATTGTACAGCGCGTGAAGAGCGCGTTCAGGTGCTGTGTCTAAAATGTCTGGTTGTATTCGTAGATCTCCTCGTACCAAAACATTGTTCTATTGTTCATTCCATAGAAAACACAACGAATATCTGCGCAAAACGTGACCTAATTAACAGTATCATTACGAACACATTTTCTAATCCAAACCCCGCATCAAGCAGTCGACCAAGAGTCTTTCCATCCAGTAAAAAAATGCTTATCTTCTCTGTACGTTTTTCTATTCCTTTCCTCCTCCCTCCCTCTCTCTCTCTCAAACACTTTCTCTCTCCCTCCTCCCCCCTTTCCCTGTCTATCTTGCTCCCTCTCTCTCCCCCTCTCTCTCTCCCTCTGGTCTCACACTCTCCCCCCCCCCCCCCCCCCCACTCACACACTCCCTGGCCTGGCTGGCTGTATGAATAATGTCTTGCCTTTTGTAATGAGACCGAGGGAAAAAAACACGCTGGAGTGTTAGCCTGGTCTATGCTCTGACATTGAAAATGAATGACAGCTTACCTGAATGCCAATCTTCATCAGACTGACACTAGGCTGACAACACTGCCTATACTCCCCTGCACGAGCAGTGACGTCTGCCATGTCAAACCCCTCCCACCACCACCCCACCCCCCTACCTCCTCGAAGCCCCCCTCCCAACACCTTCACTGGTCTCTCCCCAGTTATTGCCACACACGCCCCTGTTTTGCGCATCTCCGTCAGCGTGGCCCGCTGGCCCCCTGTCGGTTTATGACCAAAACTACATCTCGATGGTCAAACCGTGTGCGACAAGAACGATTTGAAAACCACAAGAAAGTAGCTCTAATTCATTTCAACCATGTAGCCTATAGTAAAATTGTATTGTTACCAAGAACATTTGAGTGTTTTTCATATTTTATAGGCTATCCATCAGGGATACAAGCTGCATGTAGGCCTATGGAGGTTATCGATAAAACCGAGATATCGCAAAGTTACTCAATGTCATATCAATCAATAGGCTATTATTTCAGACACATTTTCCAACATTTCACGTATTTCATGTAGGCCACGTCAGGCCTGGGATAACCTACTTTTCAACTCAAGTAGCAGCACGCACATTTTTTTTAGCTTGTAACTTTAGCCATGTACATTTGACACTTGAACGTACCTTTTCGAAGGTTTCAAACAGTCGCCACTCAAAGAAACCGACATAATTTGAAATCTACGAGCTTCAGCTGGACCAGTTTTCTGCGCGGCTAAGACTTCAACTCCCATCATACCATTCGCGAATTCACCATCTAGCAACAAAGACAACGATTGGATCTTCTGGAGTTTATCCATCCTATAGGCTTCTAGATTATTTGTTACCAAGGATGTCGAGAACGCAGATTGAAGCTGGGTCACTAACTAGCTAACCTAGCTAGACTAGTAGTCTAACTAGATTTGTTTTTTTTGTGTATGACGATCAGTTTTCGTTTGAACATTTAATAAAAAGTAACAACTAGTACACGCTTACTAAAGTCACAGCCTTTCTGCTGGCTGTATAAAAAACGTACTGTAACCAGCGAGAATGATGGCTGTTTGAAGCTAATGCTATCCAGCTATCGAGTATTTCGCTGAGAAGTCTGACATAAAACAATTCCAGGTTTCTAGTTAGCCAGTTATTACTCCACCGGGAGGGTTTACGATGGCTGGCACAGTGCTAGGGGTTGGTACAGGGGTGTTCCTCATCGCTCTGATCTGGATCGTGGCTTTCGTTTCTGGGATGATTCTCCTCAGGGCATCTGGAACGACCAAGTAAGTGATACCTCGGGCTTTGGTACAGTACTAGTGGCAGTAAACGTTCAGCCACATGAATTCAGTGTTGAGTTCTTGCCTACATGTATAGTGGACCTGCGGGCTGTAGCATATAGTTAATATAACTAGATTAAACCGTGTTGATCACATCGGGTTCTGTTCCGCCACCAGGCTAGGAGTGGTTCCTGTGTTCCTCCTGGCGCTCATCATCACCCTGGCACTGGTCTTCTTCCCTCGCAGCTCAGAAACACCCTCGCCTTTCAGGGAAAAGGAGGTACAGACACACACACACACACACACAAACACACACACACACACACACACACACACAGCTGTAAACACGGCAATATTTCGGGTTTCATGACATTCCCGATAGAGTTGCTGTCACAGGTACCTCAGAGTATCAATAATATCAAACAAATGACTGGAGTCATGACAGACTCCTCTTCAAGCGACCCATCATCATCGAGACACCTTCACAATTAGCCATTACAACAGTATGTTGTGGATGTTTGTGGAGTCGGGGGGTTGAAGTGTCGTGTCCGTAAGGCAGGAGTTTGCTGGTTTGGGTTGAACGTGCAGATGCTGTCAGTCAGAAGGACTTCTGGTTTATCTCTCTCCAACAGCAGCGCAGGCCAGACACACTGCTGCTGAGGCTCCTCAAAGCTCCTGCCAAATAAACCAGTCAGGTCCTCCAGGCAGGCTGTTCCCCCCTGCAGGACACCTAGAGCTGCCCAGACCAGACCAGTCTGGTTAGTTTCAGCTGTGCAGGCACGGGGCTGGTCCACCCAGATGGAGACAGCAGGGGGCTGCGTGGGTGTTTAGGCAGGCGAGATGTTTGAGACCGGGGGAGACTGGTCGACTGGTTCTTGCCTTTATGCGTCATCTATTTTTAATAGCTGTTGATTAATTATTTGCTTTCATGATACCTAATTTACTTTCATGATTTATTTCCATGCTTTTCCAATTTTTATTTTGGGATTATTGATGAAGGCTAGATTTGTGTTATTGGAAATTATTATTGGAGATTTAGAGTTCTAAGTTTCGGTTAACGCTGTCCCTGCTTTACTGTTATATTAAGATTTTTTTTTTTTTTTAAGATGTCAGTGAAAATGTAACTTTCATATCTTTGTTTTGGTGTTCTTTAGATGACAGAAGGCTGTTCCTGTAGAGAACAGTTGGTGGGAAGCTCGAAGGGTGGTCTGGTCAGCTGGATGTTAAACTCAGCTCACAGCTTATTAACTTGTGTGTTTCATGTGCTTTCCTACGTGGGTGTGCCTTTATTCGTGTTTCTTGCCTGCGTGTGCAATAAATGGCTAACCTCTCGTTGTTAAACAAAAGCAAAATATCACAGTGCCAATTAGTCCGGCCCCAGGCAGGGGTGGAGGGGGGAGGTGGAGGGGGTGAGGGGGTACGAGAGCCAGCATACTGCTCTCTGCCACATTAATAAAACATGGAGGCCGGCTCTGAGCCCCACTAGTTAGCTAATTGGCAGATTAGAAAGTGAGATGTGTAAATGAGAAGACTCCTTGTCCACTGGAGACAATGCCTCCACACACAACACACTCCTCTCTCTCTTTCTTCCCCTCGTTTTCCTCATCCCTTCATCCCACCTTGGCTCCCCTGCAATCTTTAGTCAGCAGCAGGAGATGTGTTTTTTTTCTCCAGAAGACTTGGCTTCTGTAGAGACCAGGGGGGATGGAGTTGGGGGAGTTTGCAGTTGTTTGGTTTAGTCGGTATTGCATAAATATTGGCTTTGTGTACACAGATTTCTTTCCCCCGCTGTCCATCCATTTGTTTTACTTTTTATAGGTTCATTTTGGGGGATAATATTAATGCACATATGCTACAAGTCTGCTTTGACTTCTCAGTGAAGCAAGGTTTTTTTCGTGGTCGGTAGTGATGCATTATGGGAGTCCAAATTGATTAAGCAGCCACTGGTTGAAGACTCGAGCCTCCTTCTCAGCGGTGGCGTTCACACACTGGCTCTCTCATGCCACCTGGTGGACATAACATACACTAACATCTCTCTCTCTCCTCTCCTGTCAGGTAGTGGACACGTTCTTCATCGGGCGCTACGTCCTCCTGGTGGTGTCGTGCCTGGTGTTCCTGGTAGCTCTCTTCCCCCTGCTGACCCAACATCTCCTCACCCCTGTCTACGCCAAACCGCTGAGACCGCACCACTGTTGACATTTTTAGAAGTCTGTCTTTTGTATGAATCATGTTTTAATATTGAAAAAATAAATTACTTTATAATACATCTACTTGTATTATTTAGATGTATATTGTTCCATTATTGTGCCCCCTGCTTCCCTCTCGTGGTGTTAGATATGCAGCTTGGGGTCCAGAACCACAGAAGAAGCCAGGCCCCTGGTATGAATATGCATCAACGTTTGTTTACCTTGTTGAGATGCAGAAGTTTGGCTTCCTGATTGGATTCAGTTAACCAGGATATTTTTGTCGTCTCTCCTTGATTGGCCCTCGTACGTACAGGAGCTGTGTGCTTCCGGAAGGCCTCTCTAGCAGACGGAACTGAATGAAGACGTGAGTGAGGGGATACAGGGATGTGAAGGAGACTTCTGGCATTTTCTAAATGAAGGAGGGTGATCATTTCCTCCAGATTCATTCTGCGTTCAGTCACATCAGACTGGATTTAAACCGGATAAATTGCATCTGCATTGACATGGTAATTTCCCACTAATGGATGCCATCTTAAACCATGAGGAAAGGAGTGTGGAAAATAGCTTTCAAGCAAAATATTTCAAAACAAGTGTCAGTTTTGTTTAAGTTGTTAGTTTGTTAAAGTGGCCTGACTTTACATATTAAGCATATCCTCCAAAATAAAAATCTGTTTATAAGATAGTCAAAAATATGAATAGCTCTAAAATCTATTATTGCTGTTATTTACTGGTTATTCAGTGACTCTGTTAGAACTTAGGGTGAAGCTCATTTGCAGCCAATATGTGTCTAGATATTACATAAAAAACTCAGTATGTCAGACATGATTAAAAAATCAGAAATAATTTATAGCGACCAGGGTCAGCTAATTTATATACAAATAAGATAACTGGTCATCAGAGTAATTCAAAAATATGCATCTTAGATAAACTATTGTAGATCCTGGAGTGCAATGATTATTGTAGGAATTCTTTCTTTGAAAAAAAACTGTAATACATGTGCAAATTCTATGCAAAGGCAAATAATAATGGAAGAGTAACTGGGTTATTATTGAGTCTCAGCATCACAAAGGGGTGAGTGTTAGGGTTAGACCTGTGAAATCAATCCAGTCACTGGAAACCCCGCTACAACAACAATGTACCCACTAGAACTCAGTCATAGCAACAATGAACAAGGGGAACAGTTAATGATCTTGACAAGTATTTCTATACCCTGGCCCCTTGTTAGTGGTAAACACCACCATGGACAGAACCACAGAGCTTTACACAGAAGCCGAATGTGCATCTACTGTACTCTCATTGTCCTACCAGTGTTTTAGCCCAACACGCTAGCATATTCATGCTGCTGTGGGTCCTGTACTCACAACACTGGAAAAGGTTATAGATAAGAGACTCCATGGAACATGAAGAGTTTGCTATTGATGGAGAGGGGAGGGGTGGGGGCTCATTGCATATACCCCCCCTCTCCCGCCCCCCTCCCACGCCCCCCTCCCACGCCCCCCTCCCACGCCCCCCTCCCTATTTAAGTGCAAAACTTTGCGGGACGTGTAGTGGAATTCCAACCAGGATGATGAAAGAGAATCTAATGAATCAAAACCAATCCTATTAGTTCCGCCCCACATCTCCACACAGGGCCTCTTTCTGTCCACCGATCCTCCACAAGATTTCACACAGGCTGGGGAACCACAGGGTTCAAACCCCCCCGCGCTCTGCAGGGGACTGTTGCCTTTAATCGAGCGCGTGATTACCCAGAAACGTGATATTAGCCGTGCGTTAAAGTGGCACAGAGTGGGAGATCGTCTGAATTATGACACTTCGGGGATCAGATGGAGAGTTTAAGACCTTGTATTGAAGCTTTATTCATCATTTAGGACATTTGCAGCACACCTTTTGAGTTATAGCTGAATTGTTTCCAGAGAATCTTGTCAGCAACAGTTGGTATTTGAAGGACACAATTCAACAGATGCCACTGATTACTGCCTCCCAGATCTGTAGCAGCCAGTCTGTCAGTAACAGGGACCAGTTCATGTCCCAGAGGTCTCCCCTCCAGGAGATCACAGTGTCCTCATTTGCGCAATTGCGCTAATTCTCGTTTTATCCCATCTTCATTTTCATGTCAGTTGCAGAACTCCGTCTCCGGGGAGTGGGAGAGGACGCAAAACAAAGAGGGGGGAGGATTGAGGCTCATTTAGAACCTCCAGCTCAAGTCTTTGTGGAGCAGCCAGCTGGACATACAAAGAGGTGGAGGGGGGAGAGAGATGGGGGTGGGGGGGGGAGAGAGATTGGGGCGGGGATGAGATGGGTGTGGGGGGGAGAGAGATGGAGATATGGGGGAGAGAGAGATGGGACGGGGGGGAGAGAGGGAGAGATGAAGGGGGAAAGGGAAAGAGAGATGAGGGGGAAAGGGAGAGTGAGAGAAAGATGGGGGAGTGAGAGGGAGGGAGAGGGATGACGGGACAGAGAGGTATAAGCAAAGTCCAGGATGTGGGTGTGTGTGCTATGTTGTTAAAGCGAGGGAAGGAGGGGGAGGGGTAAAAGGGGGAGGAGGGTTTTGAGGGTGGGGGTGGTCTTCACTCAGTCCTGTATAGAGATCCACTGAAGCAGAACTCCTGATTTGCTTTTCACACACCCGGCCCCCTCTGGGGCATAATACCCCCCCTCTGGGGCATGATACCCACCCGGCACCCTCTGGGGCATGATACCCCCCCTCTGGGGCATGATACCCACCCTCTGGGTCATGATACCCCCCCTCTGGGGCATGATACCCACCCGGCACCCTCTGGGGCATGATACCCACCCTCTGGGTCATGATACCCCCCCTCTGGGGCATGATACCCCCCCTCTGGGGCATGATACCCACCCGGCACCCTCTGGGTCATGATACCCCCCCTCTGGGGCATGATACCCACCCGGCACCCTCTGGGGCATGATACCCACCCTCTGGGTCATGATACCCCCCCTCTGGGGCATGATACCCACCCTCTGGGTCATGATACCCCCCCTCTGGGGCATGATACCCACCCTCTGGGGCATGATACCCCCCCTCTGGGGCATGATACCCACCCTCTGGGGCATGATACCCACCCGGCACCCTCTGGGGCATGATACCCCCCCTCTGGGGCATGATACCCACCCTCTGGGGCATGATACCCACCCTCTGGGGCATGATACCCACCCTCTGGGGCATGATACCCACCCTCTGGGGCATGATACCCACCCGGCACCCTCTGGGGCATGATACCCCCCCTCTGGGGCATGATACCCACCCTCTGGGGCATGATACCCCCCCTCTGGGGCATGATACGGCCGCTGTCACCACCTCTGAACTGGGGTCCTTCCTCTCCCTGACGGCACTCTGAAGAGCTTGTCCTCAACGTCTCAACTGAGGCTCAGACCCTCCACCTCCGCAGCAGAACACAATAACACAAGCTTAGGTCCGTTGTCATGGGAAGGTATTCAAGATCTTTCATCAGACGGAAAGCTTAAAATGAATTCTTTACACAAACTCGTAAGAGGACAGTCTCGGAGTGAGACAAGTCTAAGCCCGTATCAAATCCAAGCTTGCTGACCAACAAGTGGAACTCTGGGAAATGAGGAGGTTGTGTCCAATGGAGTGTCTGGCTTGATGCATCGCCATGGGAACGAGCTGCCGGGCACCCCATCACCCTGACAACTGCCGGTGTATTTTTGGAGCAGAGAAGAGTTGGTTCTCACTGCCACCCCGGTCCTGCTCCATTACCCCCTTTGTGGTGGCCAGAGGGTGGCTGTCAGTGCCCCGCACACGCCCCTACCTCAGCCCCCCGGACCCCCAACCCCAGCCTTTCTGCCCCAGTCCTCCCTGCCCCAGGCCCCTCAGCACCCTCGCTCCAGGCAACCCCTTCCCCAGGCCCCCCTAAACTAGGCCTTGTTGTTGCCCCTGTGTCACCCCTCTGCCAGTGATACATTACCCGGCTCAGAGATCAGGGGGCACCCCAGCGGACCCTCTCTACCCCTCTCTGCCCTAGCCCCGGCCTATCTCTGCCCCAGCCCCTCTCTGCCCCGGCCCCTCTCTGCCCCTTTCTGCCCCGGCCCCTCTCTGCCCCGGCCCCTCTCTGCCCCTCTCTGCCACGGCCCCTCTCTGCCGCTGCCCCTCTCTGCCCCGGCCCCTCTCTGTCCCGGCCCCTCTCTGCCCCGGCCCCTCTCTGCCCCGGCCCCTCTCTGCCCCGGCCCCTCTCTGCCCCGGCCCCTTTCTGCCCCGGCCCCGGCAGTCCGCTAGGTGTTTTGCTAGCGTCATGTCCTGAATACTAGTCAAAGCAAGTCAAATTTCACATTGATAGCCATGTCACACGGAGCATAGCATTTTCCTAATTGATTTGAGCCCAAAGCAGCTAACCCAGCATGTGTCTGACTAGAACACTGTGCTCGCACCTCTCAAACCAGCTGAAGGAGCACCAGAGTCAACTGACCAGAACAGCTTGACAAGGCTGCTTGAAAACGTTTGTTTTATTCGGACTGCTAAGCCAAAATGATGTATGAGATTCAAACTGTGCAGGCAGGCAGCTACAAATTTGCCTGGCTAGTTTACTGGCGGGGGGTGGGGTGCAGGGGGGCTGCAGTTGTCTTGTTAAAGGAAGACAGCAGGGGGCAGGGGGGGCAGGGGGAACCTTTGTGGCCTTTCAGTCTCTTCAAATGGGGCAACACTTTCCCTGCCAGATAATTGATACATAAGCTCTGAAAATTGAAATGGTCACCATGCAGATAAATTAATTATCTCCATTTCCACAAACGCGAGTACTATAGGCTCAGTGTCTTATTATTTTTGTCCCCGTCTTGAATTTGGCGTTTCATGTTCTGAATGGTTGCAACAACAGACTGTCCTCGCTCTGCATCTGATGAGATCAAGCATGTTTGAAAACACTCCCTCTTCTGAGCAGGCTACCGCACCCTCAGGCCAAACCCGTCTGGTCCAAACGGGTGAGCACAGTGGTCCTCCCTACTCTCGACTGCCACCGCTGAAGAAATGATTTCAAAACGTTCAACGAGGCGCCGAAGCATAACGTGTCTGTCGTCTCAGAGGAAGAACCAGTGCTACTGTGGAGGACCTGGGTCAGTCTGCTACCAGACACTTGATTAATGGAAGCGGTCTGACTTGGTAAAGCAGCATCCTCCCCCCCAGAGCAGGCCTTGTTCTTGGTCTCCCTCTCCGTGCAGAACGAATGACACAGATGCTGCTGAAGACTAGCCCTCCCCGCTCTCCTCTCCCAGCATGACGCCTGGAACTTGTTTTTCAATCATTGTTTGCCCCCAACTTCTTTTCCCCCTAGAAGAAAAAAGACCCGGAGAGAAAGAGGAGGGTGAGGGAAAGAGAGAGCAAGGAGGAGAGGGGCGGAAAAAGAAAGAAAGAGGGAGGGAAAGAGAGGACAAAAGCGGGTTCTAAGGACATAAAGAAGAAAAAAAACATTCTTTATAACAATCTCCAAATAATTTGGCATAGGGAGGCCCAGGATTTGTCAGCAAGGGAGAGTAGCTGAGCTGTATCTGCAGGGTTCAAAGTCCCCCTGGGCGATGGATGCTACGCTACGACTCCGGGCGTAGGTCCCAGTGAGATAAGAAGTGCGTGGTAAGATGCAGGTTGCTGCGTGGCTGGTGTGGGCGTCCTGGCTGTACACTCTGGCAGAAGGCCTGCATCCCTGTCAGCTCCAGTGCACCTGTCCCCTGGAGCCAGGGCAGGAGCCTGGGCAGGAGCCTGGCCAGGTGGAGGGCTCTGTCACCCTTCCCCGGGAGCACAGGGAACATGTCCGGCATCGACCCGAGCGCAGGCAGCCTCCTCACAGGAACAGGGCCCACCGCAGGAAAGGTGAGCCCATCCCACTAGACACACTGTGAGACTTCTGAACCCCGCAGCAGAGAAGAGAGGGCTTTGGAGGGTCAGTTTGGTTTGGCAGACAGGTACTGCTGTATGTCTGGGGGAATGGGGGAGTCAGGTGGCTGAGCGGTGAGGGAGTCGGACTAGTAATCCGAAGGTTTCCAGTTCGATTCCCGGTCATGCCAACTGACGTTGTGTCCTTGGGCAAGGCACTTCACCCTACTTGCCTCGGGGGAATGTCCCTGTACTTACTGTAAGTCGCTCTGGATAAGAGCGTCTGCTAAATGACTAAATGTAAATGTCTGAAGACCTTTAGAGCGCTCCTCTGTGTTAGTGAAGTTGTGGCCTGGCAGGTCACTAAGGAGTTGACTATTAAGTTCAATATATAAAATATTTGAAAAAACTTACGGTAGAGATTAGTATTTAACTACAGCCTTCTTTAAACTTTGACCGAGCAGGGAAATATAGTTTGTCAACACAGTTAACGTGCATATTATTGATCATGTCGCCAGCTACAGTATTTCTGTCACAGTAATAGAGAGGTTGCTCATTGTAAGAAATGTATGCGTAAATTATGCATGCTTGTCATTACTGTATTCTTTCATAGATTAATTCTTTTGTCACAGAAAGTGAGGCAGTCTTGTGGCTGTTTTGAGAAATGTTGTAGTCGAAATGCCTCCAACTGAGAAGATCAAGGCATGAAATCTTTAACATGGGGGGGGAAAACCTGTGAAAAAGGCCGTTTCGAGCCTGACTGAAGATGACTCGGTGCTGCATATTTGAAATTTTATTACATTTCGTTGAGCTGAGTGTTTGTTGTCACATAATAAGAATTCTTTATTTTGTTGTTTTGGTCATTTTAACTTGGATTTGTGATTCACTTAAAGTCTAGTAATTCAAAAAAGGCTTTTGAGTAGTCGTGTATTTAACTGACACATTTCCTCCAGACCCATGAAGGGATAAATCACACAGATTCTTGTTGAATTTTGAGATTTTATTCTTCACCACAAGACCTCCACAAAAGGTCAACATTAATTGCAAATTAAATAGGTCTCTCGTCTGATAGATCTCAATCAATGTATCGTCCAGCCTGTTCACAAGCCACTTGATTTACACACAGCAGTGAGACGCTTCAAACATCCTATCAGTCACATTCTCTCATTTCATTCACCCCTCTCACAATGGCCAAGAAATCCTTCAACCTTTAGACCGTTACATGAAAGTGTCATTTATATGTGATCCCTCCGCAAAGATGAGCCCCCAATGTCCCCAGCTGGCCTGGCGTCCAGATCGTGGGAGCCACATCCCTCTTCCTCCCAGCCAGCTTTTGTTGCGTCTGAAAGCTGGCCCAGGCCATCCAGCCCAAGTTGTTGGATCAATACAGGCGTCCCTCACTTGGCCGGGGCTTTTAAGGCGGCACAATGGCCAGCTCGCTAAACAACACATTATTGATGTGTTCTTTTGGAGGGAATGAACTACCACAGCTAGTCCTGCTCTCTCTCTCCCTCTGGGAGCTGTGTTTGCACAGGATCCTGGGTAATTGGGATAAGTAACTATCAGGTCCTCGGCTTGTTTGTCTTGGGCCTTCACAGCTAACCTCTAAACTGTGATACTCCTAACCATTTTACATTTTACACTACATTTTAATCATTTAGCAGGAGCTTTTGTCCAAAATGCTTTTTTTGTTGCAATTTTTGTTTTGTTTAAGAATACATTCTTTGCATTTAAGCAACGCTAAAATAAATAATGTAGGGATTGAAGCAAACCGCACATATCCTAATTTTAGAATTATGTCAATTCCATAGTAGGACACCAGACTTCGCCTTACAGCTCCGTCTGTGGGTCTACAGAGTGACGAAGCTGTGGTATGCTGTTATTGAAACTCATCAGATGTCATTTCCATGTATTGTTTTGAAGCATGGGAACCTCTGAATTTCCTGCCTTTCCATCATAACTTCAGCAACCAACTGTTTTCAACTGAAAACATGCAGTTGTCTTGGTTATAGCTTACTAAGGATATTGACCGAAAGAGCAAGCTAATTTTAACAAATACAGATGGCTTGTTGTAGGGCCCATGTGTTGAAATAGTCTGTAAAAATGCTAACAATGAAACGAACTTAGAATAACTTAAAATAGATTCGCTTTCATTCGATAAGTTTTATTTAAGAAACGTTCAAAAACAGACATCAAAACAGTCCATATCAGTTGATATGCATACACGTCTTTTTCTTCCAAACCAGTGTTTCTTAATGACTGTAATGATTAGCAGATGTCGATGATAAAGCAGCGTGCAGTCGTGTGATGAATGATTGCAGTTCCCAGTTTACGAGTCGGGACAGTGTCACTCTGTTGCAGGCGCTACTTTGTTCCCGCTTGGCATACCTTCACTGCTCTGGTTGTGGTCGCAAGGCTTAATTACCACTGTAGCCTACTCTTTGGGATTTAAATGCGCGGATCAATGTGTTCAAGTTACTTTTGAAAGCTACTTTACTGTATCTCATTTTTAAATACAATGATGAGAACTTCAGAAATGACGGCATGTTTACGCTTTAGTCCGTGCTTGTAAGTTTTCTATGAGACGGGATGCGCTATATGATTTGTCCTTGATTGAACTAATATGCAGGATATACGCTTATGATACATTAAGATACTTGTTCTTGGTAATCACATTCCAAATGGCGAATATCATTCTTCGACTTGTGGCGTTTTTTGGGACGCTTGGAAACCTTGCAGGTAAGAGGTATAGTGTAACTTTAAATGGGTCGTTAACTTGTATCATGCTATTTTTAAAAGACTAATGATTGTAGCGATTTTGGGCATGTTTTCGTAATATTGCTAGCCATTTGCTCTTGTTGCTAATGTGATGTAGACGTTTGAATGGCTCTTATCTTTTAGCGTCTACCCATTGTCCTGCCTCATATCCCTTGAAACGTTCTATTTTATTGAGTATTTTTGGTCAAATATTGATTTGTATTTAGTTACTACTACTTATTACTTAATTATTACTTGATGTGCACAGCACCTGCACAGACCAACTCAAACACAACCTGATTATCTAAGCTTATTGAAGTTTGCATCTAAAGGCATGTTTAGGGAAGTTTATTTTAAAGTCTATACCGCTTGTGTTGACATAAACGTCAGAGGACGTCCTCAGTGTCGTTTTAGTCCGTTTTGTTTTTAAGTGTCAGGTCTTCCTGCAGAGGAAGTGGCTCTGTCTGAAACAATGAGTAAAAAAACAAAAAAACATCTGTTGCCAAGATTGTCTCATTCTGCGCTAATGATACACAGAATGTTCTAGTATAGACATAGGAACGCACATTACACTTGCAGCCCTCACCACCAGCTTATGGTTATGATAGAGCCTAATCCTGCATAACTACCAACTTATAAAGGAACTGATCAATGGTATCATGCTCTCAAAGCCCTCTTCCTCAAATTCTTGACAGGCATGTTTTAAGATGAGCACAACAGGGGCATTGTCACCCAGCTTTAATGACAGGGCTCTCTGAGGTGCTTAGATGGAACCCTGATTGTGTTTAGAAGCTTTTGTTCTACTCCGGGTCGACAGCAGGGTGAGGCCGATGACCTGCAACTCAGTTTCCTGTCCGACACAGGAAGTCAATTTACCCCCACCCCCACCCACAGTCCTTCTCTGCCTTGAGAACAGTCACTCAACACCACCAACACATTAAACAATGACATTCCAGCCGGCTGCTAAAAATAGACAGAGTTTATTGGTAGCAGTTAGCTGGTACTACTTTGTCGTTGTTAGCTGTGAGTTGTGAGTGTGTGAGTTGACCCTGCTGTAGGGGTCACATGTTGGGTGTGGTGCTTCTACAGTAAAAACCCCCCACTATTACTGGTGAGGGTTCAGGAAGGAGACCGCACGCTTCAGACGCAGGTTTCACAGCTGGTCTGAAGAGACTGCTGGCCTGATGTTTGGCCTCTCAGTCTGTCATTAGATGCTTTGAGGCAGATTTGACTGGACCGCTATTTAAGAACACAGATTTAAGAACACAGTAAAACTTATTTTTGAAGGTTTGGAATAAATCTGTGTTCAAAGTTTCCATTCTAGAGGATTCTGTGCATTGCTGGGTTTGTTGCTCCTTAAGACATCAGTGAGACATTAGTGAGACATGAATGCATGGATATGCATGCATCGATACAGTTCCATCGCTTTTCTTCCCATTAAACAGAAGTAATCAAGTAAAATCATGTCTCTATTCAACTCATTCTTTTAACACACATATCAACTACACATGTCCAGCAACAAGACAACAATGATCAATAATCAATCATCAATAATCACAACTGCAGATGGAACCAATCACTGCATCTCATTCTTATAGCTGACTTTTATCCCAAGCCATGTACGGGAGGAATTAGAACCCTTGACCTCTTGCAGTCAGATGCTCTAACCACTAAGCTATACCCATGCTGCTTCTCCCGTCCAGGGTCCCGTCTGAGGGCCGAGGAGGCCCCTCGTATCGTGCACCACCCCTCCGACGTGGTGGTGCAGGCGGGCGGCCCCGCAACCCTGTCCTGCCGAGCCCAGGGAAGCCCCGAACCCTCCATCCACTGGCTGCGCAACGGACAACCCCTGGAGATTGACAAGCTGGAGAGCCAATCCCAGCCCATCGTGCTGTCGGAGGGCAGCCTGTTCTTCCTGACCGTGGTCCCGGGGAGGCGGGGCCAGTCCCAGGAGGGCGTGTATGCCTGCGTGGCGAGGAACAGCGCGGGCAGGGTGACCAGCCGTAACGCCTCGCTCTACATCGCAGGTTAGTAGGAGGGATGGAGTCTGTAGGGTGAGGGAGGGAGTCTGTAGGGTGAGGAGGGAGGGAGGAGTCTGTAGGGTGAGGAGGGAGGGAGGAGTCTGTAGGGTGAGGGGGGAGTCTGTAGGGTGAGGGAGGGAGTCTGTAGGGTGAGGGGGGAGTGTGGAGGGTGAGGGGGGAGTCTGTAGGGTGAGTGTGGAGGGTGACAGGGGAGTCTGTAGGGTAAGGGAGGCAGTCTGGAGTGGTGAGTCCTATTCCAAGATGTCCTAGTGTTACATAGAAGAGTGTGTGTGTGTGTGTTTAAGTGAGTGTGACTGAGTGTGTGTATGTTTCCAATGTCAATGTTTACCTAAAGGACAAACAGTCGGCTATTAACACCCGAGCCCTCAGCCTCTGTGTGCTCCTCAAACACAGGGTCGTTCAGCGACCCCCAGATTCCTGGGCTGAGCTGTAATCAGATCTGACCTGTAGTGTCTTCCCCTCCCAGAGGTCATGGAGGAGCCACGCTCTGTCTCTGTTGCTATGGCAGCAGTAACAGTGTTGGGCTGTTGCTAGAGCAGCAGTAGTTTTGGGTTGTTGCTAGTACTATTAGGGTTAGCCTAGCTAGCCAAGCTGCCTAGCTAGCCTAATTAACATACCTGGCTAGTCAAGCCATGACTAAAAGTATTTTTTTTGTAAGCCAAACCGCGATTGCAGCAACGTTTGCAGAACTAATATAGCAACTACTAGAGTATCGGGAAAGCAGCCATAATGTACAGTACTGTACCCGGCATGAACATCGTCAAAAGTCCCTGTTTCTGTGCAGTCACCGCACCGAACCACTCACCTGGTGGAGGCTGGTGTTCTGTCGATTTGTCCTACAGTGCCTTGTCAGAGTTTCGGCTGTAGCCTTCTAGGTCCCTCTTCTAACCGGTCCACAAGTAGCTATAGAGCTGGCTATGCAGGTAGCAAAATAACCTGAGGGACACATTCACAAGCATTTACTAAAAGGTCACTGGTCGGACTATCTCCACTCAACCAGACTAAGTATTGAACTGTAGCCACTGTGTTGCTAACGAGCGTTACTGAGTCGTCACGTAGCCTATGCGATGGTGGCTAGTTTAACTAGTTAGCTAGCGTTAGCGGCACTTTTACCACAAAATCTTAAATATTTCCTGAACCGAAAGTAACTTAAGTAATAATAATAAAAATAAATAATTTATGTGAGATAACAATAATGTGCCTTGCTGACAGAAAGCATGGGCTACTAATAATATGTTAATTAACAGACACTGTATTATAAAATGCTCTTCCACTGAGCTACACCCACCCAATAATGTAACCATAGTGATACACCTTAAAGAGTCAGTATTTTAATGAATGACTGATTCTGAACACGTGATGTGGTAATAATCCTACCTCCCTGTCCAGCTCTGCAGGAGGAGTTCCGGGTGCAGCCAGCTGATCTGGAGGTGGCGGTGGGGGAGGTGGCCATCCTGGGGTGCAGCCCCCCGCTGGGGCACCCTGAACCCAACGTAACCTGGCGCAAGGACGGAGTCGCCATCAACAGCTCCGACCAGCACTACACCGTAAGACCTCCAGCATTAGCAACCTGTGGGGTTGTTACGCATCACCAATACAGCTCGCTACTGTGCAGTGAGGAGAATGTATTTATTTGGCCGAATGGGACATTTCTTGTAAAAAAAAAGGACAACAGAAACAGATTTGATTTAGCGAGTGCTTTTCTCTTAAGGAATGCATAGGGGTGGGATTTGAACCGTAGCTGTGCTCACCCTGTTCCCTCTGTGTCTCCCTGCCTCCGGGTGTCTAGGAGCTGAACGGGAAGCTGATCGTCACCTCGGCCCAGAAGAGCGACTCCGGCGTGTTTGTGTGTGTGGCCTCCAACACGGCGGCGGTTCGTGAGAGCCGAGCAGCGCGGCTGTCTGTGCTTGGTAAGACCAGGCTGCCTCCGGGTCCAGTTAGTCACCGTGTCACATCTCTGACCTTTTAACCAGATAAGTAGAGATTATACAGGAGTACAGATGATAAACCAGAGCCCAGCTTACCTCTCGTCTCCCCCCAGCTCAGCCAGTACTGGTCATGGGGCCGGAGGATGTGCTGGTCCGGGCCGGGGAGTCGGCTCACTTCTACTGTGAGGTGCGTGGAGACCCCACGCCTGCTGTGGAGTGGAGCAGAGAGCAGGGCCCGCTGCCCAACGGCAGGTCTGCCCCAACACCACACACACACACACACACACACACACACACACCACACACCACACACCACACACCACACACCACACACCACACACACACACACACACACACACACACACACACACACACCACACACAGCCTGGAATGGTCTGTGATCGGAAAAACCTCCTGATCAAACATGCTCTCAACATTGGATACCTACCCTCACCAGGGCAGGATGACAGACCAGAACATCTCTCTCCATTCTGTCTACACTTCCTTATTTCAGCTGTGTGATATCTTGTTGTGTGTGTGTAGGTATTTAGTGAACCCAGACCAGAGCCTGCAGATCCACTACGTGACGTCCCAGGATGCAGGCCGGTACACCTGCACGGCGGTCAACGATGTGGGCGTGGTCACTGCCAGCGCACAGCTGCTGGTGGAGGGTAGGGAGCGCCCGCTCTTATTGGGTTAAAATGTGACCTTTAAATCAAGGGGAGATGTGAACCTGCAACTTCTTGATCTGTAGTCAAATGCTCTAACCGCTGAGCTATACCCATCTTCATCCATGTTGTAGACTCCAGCAGAGTAATTACCTGGATCTTTTCTTTCATGTTCCTTTGTAAAGCATGCTTTGGTGTGAGAAAGATGCCATTGAAAGTTGTTAATATCATAACTACTACGTACTAGAGGTGGAGGGGTAGTGTTGACGTGAGCTGTAGTCATGTGATCAGCCCTGTAGTCATGTGATCAGCCCTGTAGTCATGTGATCAGCCCTGCTGTGTGGTCCTGGTTCCTCCAGACGCAGCCAGCAGCAGGCAGAGGGAGCTGCACAAGGAGCTGTCCAGCCTGCGCGTGGTGCTGGAGAACGTGACGGAGAAGACACCGGGTTCCAACACCACCCTGCTCCAGTGGAAGGTACCTGTCTGCCTGTCTGCCTGCCTGCCTGCCTGCCTGCCTGTCTGTCTGTCTGTCTGTCTGCCTGTCTGCCTGTCTGCCTGTCTGTCTGTCTGCCTGTCTGTCTGCCTGTCTGCCTGCCTGCCTGCCTGCCTGCCTGCCTGCCTGCCTGCCTGTATGCCTGTATGCCTGTCTGCCTGTATGCCTGTATGCCTGTCTGCCTGTCTGCCTGCCTGCCTGCCTGTCTGTCTGTCTGTCTGCCTGTATGTCTGTCTGCCTGCCTGTCATCTCTCACAGCACATCAGTGGACATCAAAATCCAGCCTTAGTGACTGACGTGACAAACCTTTCAGCAACACTAACAACCTCCTAACCTCCCTAACCTCCTCCTGTCCTGCTGTGCCCAGCTCCAGACCCTACTGTCCCAGCCACACTTCCTGGAGGGGTTCGAGGTGCTGTACCGCTGCCTGCTGCCCGCCAGCTCCGACTGGGCGGCCCAGAGGGTGGCGCTGCCCTCCTACCACGCCCAGGTGGGGCCCCTGAAGAGGGGCTACCAGTACGAGTTCAAGGTGCGGCCGTACGGCAGCAGCCTGTACGGCCGGGAGAGCAACAGCCGGCACCTGAGGGTCCCAGAGACAGGTGAGGAGCCGCACCTGCCACACCTCTACCGGCTGATTTGACCGAATTATTAGAATGATTTCATTATTTTACAAATGTAGAATTTGCTTTTATCCAACAGCAAGTTGACCCTCGAAATGTGTCTTTTGGAAATGCAGTGCTTTTGATTGCTTTTGTATAAAAAATGATATAAAAACACAACTGCAGTGTTGTTGTGGACGTGCGACTGGTAGATGTGATCTCCCGTTCTCCCCCAGCCCCCAGCGCCCCCCCCCAGCGTGTCTCTCTCACCATGACCCCCGACCGCAACGACACGGTCCACCTCAGCTGGGACCCTCCCCCTCACGACGCTCACAACGGCATCATCCAGGGATACCAGGTAAAACACCCGTAGTGACGGACTGAGTCAGTCAGGGTTGAGTAACAGACCTCACCTGGTTGACGGCTGTGCTTGCCTCCAGGTGTGGTGCGTGCAGGCTGAGCAGGTGCTGAACTGGACGGTGGACGGAGGGCAGCACAGCCTGGACCTGCCCGGGCTCCAGGGGGGGCTGCAGTACCTGGTCAGCCTGGCTGCCCTCAACGGGGCCGGAGTGGGACTGAGCACGGAGCCCTACAGGCTGAGCATAGGTCAGAGACACACCTGGAAACACAACAGCATTTGTTTGTTCTGTCTAGTCCTCTCAAGACCTTACCTTTCTCTCTCTCTCTCTGTCTCTCTCTGTCTCTCTCTGTCTCTCCCTGTCTCTCTCTCTCTCTCTCTCTCTCTGTCACTCATTCTCTTTTACTCTTTCTTTCACTCCACCCACCCTTTACACTCCCCCCCTCCCCCCCAGACTCCCAGCCCCCAGGCTCTGCGGGGGCCCCAGCAGGAGGAGGGGGGGAGGGGGTCCTGGCTGTGCTGGGGGACCCTGTGTTCATCGGCAGCGCTGGCGCCCTCCTGTGGTGTGTTCTCATGGTGACGGCCATCTGCCTCTACCGTCGCCACCGCCGCCCAGAACGCCTGGCCCGCCGCCACGGCAACGCTGAAGGTCAGAGGAGGGGGGGGGGGGACTGTGTCACCACGGGTCAAACGTGTCGGACAACAGATATATTCATATATACACAGCCCAGGCATCACTGATACCCACACAGTCCGATCTCTGCTCACATCCAAACACATGTTTCTCCCCAGGTCTGTTCAGACTGGCTAGTGAGGACCTCATCATCAAACACAGGTTGGTGAGAGAGCTCGAGAGGGGTGCTTCTAAGTGTGTCTGGTTCTCAGTGTGTTTCTGGTTCTCAGTGTGTTTCTAGTTCTCAGTGTGTTTCTGGTTCTCAGTGTGTTTCTGGTTCTCAGGGTGTTTCTGGTTCTCAGTGTGTTTCTGGTTCTCAGTGTGTTTCTAGTTCTCAGTGTGTTTCTAGTTCTCAGTGTGTTTCTAGTTCTCAGTGTGTTTCTGGTTCTCAGTGTGTTTCTAGTTCTCAGTGTGTTTCTGGTTCTCAGTGTGTTTCTGGTTCTCAGTGTGTTTCTAGTTCTCAGTGTTTCTGCGCTCCTCTTCACCGTTTCAGGATGGCGGCGCCCGACTCTCCGTGGATCTCCGCGGCCTGGCGCCAGGCCCAACGGGATGACCGGGCCCCGGGGCCCTGGTCCCAGAGCCCGGAGCCCCCCGGCTTCAGGAAGACCAGTGAGCCCTCCACCCCCTTCCATACCCTCCACCCCCTTCCATACCCTCCACCCCCTTCCATACCCTCCACCCCCTTCCACCCCCTCCACCCCCTTCCATACCCTCCACCCCCTTCCATACCCTCCACCCCCCCACCCCCACCCCCTTCCATACCCTCCACCCCCTTCCATACCCTCCACCCCCTTCCATACCCTCCACCCCCCCACCCCCTTCCATACCCTCCACCCCCTTCCATACCCTCCACCCCCCCACCCCCTTCCATACCCTCCACCCCCTCCACCCCCTTCCATACCCTCCACCCCCCTACCCCCTTCCATACCCTCCACCCCCTTCTATACCCTCCACCCCCTTCTATACCCTCCACCCCCTTCCATACCCTCCACCCCCTTCCATACCCTCCACCCCCCCACCCCCACCCCCCCACCCCCTTCCATACCCTCCACCCCCGTCCATACCCTCCACCCCCTTCCATACCCTCCACCCCCTCCACCCCCTTCCATACCCTCCACCCCCCTACCCCCTTCCATACCCTCCACCCCCCTACCCCCTTCCATACCCTCCACCCCCCTACCCCCTTCCATACCCTCCACCCCCCTACCCCCTTCCATACCCTCCACCCCCCCACCCCCTTCCATACACTCCACTCCCCCACCCCCTTCCATACCCTCCACCCACCCACCCCCTTCCATACCCTCCACCCACCCCCTTCCATACCCTCCACCACCCCCACCCCCTTCCATACCCTCCACCCCTCCACCCCCTTCCATACCCTCCACCCCCCCACCCCCTTCCATACCCTCCACCCCCCCACCCCCTTCCATACCCTCCACCCCCCCCACCCCCTTCCATACCCTCCACCCCTCCACCCCCAATGACTTGTTGTCATTCCCTCTCCTTGGTAGTCGCAGCGATCTAACATCTGCCTTCTCCTCCAGCGTTGCCCACGGTGACCAGGAAGGCCCCCGGTGGCCAGGACGGGGCAGTCCCCATCGTGCCTGACAGCTGTGGCGTGTACGGCACCTTCTACGTGGACCTGATGGGCGGCGGCCTGAAGACCTTCCACAGCCCCGCCCGCTGTCCCAGGATGCCGCACTGCAGCCAGCAGCAGGCGGGGGAGACTCTGAGGATCTCCCAGGCGGTCGCTAAGACAACCCTGAGGGAGGAGGGGCAGGCGTTGCCCTGGAAACAGGCCCTGCCATCCCAGCCCAGGATGGGTGTTCACAAGGACTCATGGGAGAAGAACAACAAGCGAGGTAAGGGGAGAACAATAATAATAAGAGATGGCAAAAGTACACACATCATTCACTCAAATAGAAGTACAGACACTCATGTTTAAAAAGACTGACTACACTTTTTCACTCAAATATCCTTTCTAACTTGAATTTTCTTAGAAAATTTCTTTAAATTTTTTTGTTATCAAAAAGATGTTTCTACCTTTCCTCCTACCTTTTTTATTTTAATTTTTTTACAAACAGTGAAAGGAGAGGATAACAGAGATACCTATAACAGAGTACAGTAAAGCAGAGCACAATACCATAGAGTATAATAGAGTATATACTAGAGTCCTCATCAAGTATTCATCAAATATTTTTTTCAAAAATGTTTTCAACCTTTCGAAACAAAAAACAAAATATTTTTGGGAGGAATATAAAAGAGGATATGACCAGAAATTTCAAATCCAGGAAAACCAGGACAACACAGGGGAGTTTAACTGAGGATTTTAGTCTGTGGTGCTTTTTCTCACCTCCCGACAGCAGGTATCTGATGACTGTGTGACCGGTTGTGACAGGAAGTCAGGTTGTGACAGGAAGTCAGGTTGTGACAGGAAGTGACAGGTTGTGACAGGAAGTGACAGGTTGGCTGTGTGTGTGTCCCTCCCAGAGCTGCATGCGGTGAAGAGCGCCCCTCTGTCGCCCTCTAGGGGCCTGGCAGTCAGGAACGTGTCTCAGGCCTACAAACACAGACTGGGCCACAAGCAGTCAGGTGCAGTCACCTCATCACCGTGGAAACACCTCACCAACACTGTTCAGCTTTGTTCATTCGTTCAAAATGTTTTAAAGTATAATATCTGTGTGTGTGTGTGTGTGTGATGTGTGTGTGTGATGTGTGTGTTGTGTGTGTGTGATGTGTGTGTGTGATGTCTGTGTGTGTGTGTGTGTGTGTGTGTGATGTGTGTGTGTGTCCAGGTGTGTGTGAGGGGGACCCCAGCCTGTCTCCTCGTCTCCTCCACTACTCCGCCTCCCTGCAGCTGGTGGACCTGCTGCCCAGACCCCCCCCGCTGCCCAGACCCCCCCCGCTGCCCGTAGACGACACCACCGACACACACAGCCTCAGCTCTGAGGAGGGGTGAGACACACACACACACACAGCCTCAGCTCTGAGGAGGGGTGAGACACACACACACACAGCCTCAGCTCTGAGGAGGGGTGAGACACACACACACACACACACACACACAGCCTCAGCTCTGAGGAGGGGTGTGATCAGTGTTGCTCACCTCAGTGGTGGTTCCTAACGTGTCCCCCCCCCCAGGTCCAGCCGCTCCACCAGGCTGACAGTAGACCTGCTCTCCCTGCAGTCCACCTGTGCTGCCTCGGGTCAGGCCCCCTCGCCCTCCCCCTCCACCGGCTGCCCCTCCTACAGCATGCTGTCCTCACACTGCCCCTCCTCCTCATACTGCCCCTCCCCGGAGCAGCAGGAAGTCCTGGAGAGCTCACAGGAAGTGACCCGGTACCTGGAGCTGAGGCCCAGGGTGGAGAGGTAACTTCTCTCCTGACTCATCACGTCATCACATCATCACAGCCTTTTAAACAGAAGATACAACTTTGTAAATACCAAAGGAAGTGATTGTGCCAGAGATTGCTTAAAGATCACACCAACATAAGGATAAAAACTATAGTTAGAAATGTAAAGAATGCAAAGGAGTAAATGTTAAATGCTGGAGTCAGGTGGCTGAGCGGTGAGGGAGTCGGGCTAGTAATCCGAAGGTTGCCAGTTCGATTCCCGGTCATGCCAACTGACGCTGTGTCCTTGGGCAAGACACTTCACCCTACTTGCCTCGGGGGAATGTCCCTGTACTTACTGTAAGTCGCTCTGGATAAGAGCGTCTGCTAAATGACTAAAATGTTAAATGCTAACCTGTGGTTATCTCCTGGTATCCCCAGCGAGTCCTCAGACCCCCCCTCCTCACGGCCCTTCTCCCCCACACTGGGCTACATCTACGGGCCCCTCCCCTCTGACCACCTGGGCGTCGCCCCCGACGACCCCGAGGCCCGGCCAATGGGCTTGCGGCGTGCCCGTCTCCGTAGCACGCCCTCGTCGTGCGGCAGCGAATGGGAGGGCTCGCTGTGGAACGGCTGGGGGTCTGTCTCCGAGGGCAACGGGGCGAGCGCCCGGGCCAGCCTCATCAGTTCCTCTGACGGCTCCATCCTGAACGACGCCAGCTTCGCCCGCATCCTGGCCGCCGCCGCGTCGGAGAGCACCGCCTCCTTCTCTGGTGAGGGAGGAAGTCTCACTCAGATGGACCTCTTCTGGTTGTGTTGCATTATGGGTCCTGTAGTCTCTGTGATGTACTGTGTTGAAATACGCTTGATGGATTCACAAAGGCTCGATTACTGTCAAGCAAGGAGCATTAGTCAGTCAAATGAATATAATGGCACTGGTTTTATTGATGGAAGATGTTGATTACATGAATGACCACAAGGTGGCGCGTGGTGACCATTCTTGACTGAGACCAAGTTAGAACGATAGAAAGATTACATATTTTTTCTTTTTTTACCAGTGATTTCTGGAAACAGAATATTTTCACAGTGAAGACCTTCCTTCATGCGTGGGTACAAAACCACATCAGTCTAAATCCTCCTATTGTAACTCCATCCTTGTTCCTGGCATCCAGTTAATTTCAGAGTTCACTGGAGGAGGGTAGCCCTAACCTAGGAATAAGGATAGTTTCATGGCTGGTGCGATGGCCTGGTCTAGGGTTAGGGTTAGTTAGTTTCAGTGTGTGGGGGGGGGGGGAAAGGTGTGCGCTTGTGTGGCCTGACAGGCTGACCTGAGGGACACAGTAATGGGATTGAGGTGAGCGGTGGTGTGTGTGTGTGTGTGAGTGTGTGTGTGTGAGAGTGTGTGTGTGTGTCTCGTATTACACTAAGAGTGGGGGCACCAAGTGATCACTTAGACCCTCTCAGTAAAATGAAACTGGCCATCGTTTCCCCAGCACCACCTCATCAATCACTCTCTTTCTCTCTAAATGTGGGGCTGCATTTAACTTTTCTCCATTTGCCCAAGTGTGGAGGGAAACCACGGGAGAGCTGTAATCCAGCCCACTTCCTCTGCATTTAATAAATGAAATTGTTTGTTATCGGACGACCATAAATCACCAAAGTATCAATTATACTGTTTGGTTGCTGTCAAATCATTTCAAACAGTTTCTGAAAAAGGTGGGAATTAGACGTCAGTACCAAGTCAGTTTCATGATTCGAAGACTTAAGAGTTTAAATTAATGGCTTGGTGGGAATCAAAAGAACGTAAATCTTCTGAAGACGTGTGTATGTGTGTGTATGTGTGTATGTGCGTATGTGTGTATGTGTGAATTATGAAGCCATGTTTGAGATTTCTTTTTTCTCAAAGCTAGGTTGTGCTTTTGAAAGGTTGTGTCGTCTACACTGTTTCATAGACGTAACTCTCTGTCTCTCCCCCCGCCTCCAGACTTCTCCCCCCCCGCCTCCCCCCTCAGCGCCCTGTTCCCCCCAGCGCGAGGCGAGGCAGCGCGAGGCGAGGCAGCGCGAGGCGAGGCAGCGCGAGGCGAGGCAGCGCGAGGCGAGGCAGCGCGAGGCGAGGCAGCGCGAGGCGAGGCAGCGCGAGGCGAGGCAGCGCGAGGCGAGGCAGCGCGAGGCGAGGCAGCGCGAGGCGAGGCAGCGCGAGGCGAGGCAGCGCGTGGCGAGGTGGGGGAGTGTTTCGGGGAGCTGGACCCCATGCCTGTGTGGGACTGGAGCATAGCATGGGTGGAGGAGATGGAGGCTCAGTACCGCGCCCTGTACCCCCCCACCTCCCCCTCCACACCCACCTCCACCTGTGACACCTGGGGCCACCTCCGGAGCCAGCGGCAGGGGGGCGGGGGGAGGGGGGGCGAGGGGGAGGGGGGGCGAGGGGGTGAAACCACAGAGATGAAGCGTTGATTGACCGAGGCCTGATTCCAGTTCAGTTCAGCGTCCGGGAGGGATGGATGTTGAACTCACAACCGGAAGAAGTCCTAGGGACTGTCAAGTCAGGAATGGAGCTAGTTGGTTTATAGTTCTCATCGCTGCTTCCTGCTTCCTGGTGGCCAAACCCAATGTGGCTGACCTGGACTCAGTTTCCCAGAATACCTCAGGACATCCCGTCTACTTCCTGTCTCCATGTCTAACTTGTACATCTTTTTTACTTTAGTTAAAGAAAGGATTATTTTATTTTTAGTTGACCATAAATAAATATGAATATAATCTTGTCTTATAACTTTCTTTTCAAACATTTAGGAAGAGCTAATGATCTGCTTTGTCAACACAGGTGCTTTCATGATTGGATTGGCCCTATTATACCGCCAGAGCAAATCTATACAGATCTTTACTGATTAATTGCAATAGTTTGTACATATTTGACCAATTTATTTAATGAACCACAAACACTGTGACTTTTCAACCCATCTTTTTATAATTTTTCTTTCTGAAACAACTTTTTAATCTAGAAATCTTAAGTAGATCATTTGTATTTTTTGGGATGTTACTTGCCTTTACATGTCGGCTCCATTCTCAGTTTATACGTAAACTAGCCCAAATAGAGGAGTGGTTGGACATCTGAAAGATTTTCCCTACTGATTTGAAACTAAATTAAACTAGCTCTGCATTTTACATTAGTTTCTCATTGATTTGTATCCTCTCTGTTGTTAAATTCTGCTATAATTAGATGTTTACCTTTTATAAAGACTATGTAAGAATAGGTTCAGTAGTACTGAACTAATTATTGTCTCAACGGACACTACCTGACTAAATGTTTATATTCGATGCTTAACTAACCCAGTGTCTTGTCTTGATGCCTTAATAATAAATCAGACAAGTCAGATATGTTGCATATCTTCGATGTTTGAAGACGGTTCATTCAAAATGACAATATTTTGAGTTGTTTTTTGTATCGCGTGTGGTAGAATTTTGTTGCAACCTGAAATGTTGTATGTTTGCTTTTTGTTTGAGATCAGAGTTGAACCCCCTCAGGAGGACTGTGAGAGCTGAGCTTCTGACAGCCTCTGCCGGAACACAACACTGCTCGCTCTCTCAAAACCACTTAAAGAGACCAAGAGAAATCCTTACTGTTTCATCAAGAGCCTCAGATTTCTGACGACAGAGAAAAGTCACGATACATTAATAGGATGAACAAGAAAACAGGAAAGAAGATAAAAAAATATTGATTCAAAAGAGCTTAAAATAAATGATAATCTCTGAATAAACTACATAAACTACCATTTCTACAACCCCCCTTCAGATCTGTGGTCTGGACCTCACTTCCCCGCGGGTCAAAGGGCAGTCCTCCCCCCGCTGAAGTTATTACATCCTGACCTCAAACAAATCCAAACAATATTGAACAAGTCTGTGTGTCTCTGTGTGTGTGTGTGTGTGTGTGTGTGTGTCTGTGTGTGTGTGTGTCTGTGTGTGTGTGTGTGTGTCTGTGACTCTGTGTGTGTGTGTCTGTGTGTTCTAGACTGGAGGACCAAAGGGATTATTCTTCTTCTGGCTTCGTCTCAGTGACCATATGTTGGTCTCCACAAGCCACCAAACCAGCCACTGTCTTGTGTTGTGTACACACACACAGACACACACACATAAGCTCTCTCTCTCACACATATACAGACACACACACATAAGCTCTCTCTCTCACACACACCCACCCATAAGCTCTCTACACACACATAAGCTCTCAAATACAAACACACACAGATGCACACATAAGCACTCAAACACATTGATGTGCACACCCCACTCATCCACAACACAAAGGGACTACATTGATAGTGGAGAGGATGTGTCTATCTGCAACAGATTCTCCACAGATGCCCTGTGTCCCAAAACACACACACACACGCACACACACACACACACATCCACAGTCTGGTCAGCAGCAATACTTAAACTGTGAAAATTGCTAGCAGCTCACATGGCAATCGTTTATTTAGGTGGAAATCTATTTGTCCTACGTGGAACCAGTCCTTCCCCTGCTGGCCTGTCTGTCAACAAGCGCTCGCTCGCTCCCCTCAACACTCTCACACACACAGTTAAGATGCTGCCTACAAACTGACCTTCATCATGACACACACGGACACACACACACACCCCCCTGCTCCAGATCCCTGGGTGTGTGATGACAGCCTGGGCCTCTGGGAGTCGGCCCTCTGTTGACCCAGAGCTGGGCAGGGACACGGGAGTCTCCCTGGCCTGTTCCCTCACACACACACACACACACCTCCTTCTCCCTCCCTCCCTCCCTCCCTCCCTCCCTCCCTCCCTCCCTCCCTCCCTCCCTCCCTCCCTCCCTCCCTCCCTCCCTCCCTCCCTCCCTCCCTCCCTCCCTCCCTCCCTCCCTCCGAATCTTCTGTTCATCTCATCTTCTGCTCGACTAACCCTACCCCTCCTTTGACAAAAATGTTTCACGCTTTCGTTATTCTGGGTGGAGGTCTTTGTTCGACACCAGACTGTCTGTTTCGTGTGACACGGTGACAAAGCCACTATCAAAGTAGCTTTTTAGGTGGAATTCAGGTGTAAACGTGTGCTGTTCCGCCTCCTCTGTGCTGGGCTGAGACGGCCTGCAGGCTGCGGTCCTGTTCCCCCCAGAGCCAGGAGCAGCTTCCCAGCCCGTCTGGGGCACCACACACGCATCCATCTCTCTCTGCCACGGAGCAATTAACATGGAAATTGGAGTGTGGCAGTTTGGAATGGGACAGGGGGTCTTAATACCCCTCCTCTCTGTCACCCCCTCCCCCTCCTCCTCCCCCCTCCATTTCTCTCCTGCTTCTTTTCTTTTCTCCTCAGGACGTCCTCTCCTCTCTCTGTCCTCTCTCTCTCCTTTCTCTCTCCTGCCCTTGTGGGCGGTTCGGTCCTGACACTGGCCTAATAAATGAGCTGGGTGATTTATGGGGTAAAGAGGGCCAGGAGGGGGGGCGGGCAGGAGGGGCCAGGGGGCTGGAGGGTGCGCGGGAGAGGGGGTAAAAGAAGCTGATTCAAATGAGATAGATTGACTTTACGACGACATTAAATGCTGGACTTTAGAAAGTTGATATTATTATACATACAGCATTGTGCTTTAACGCCTGTGATGTTGTGTACATAGTACTTAGTACAGCTACACTATGCAAGTGTAACCGCAGAGTGCACTTTATACAACCAGAGAATACTGCCTGAATCATGTCTCGTTGCACTTTTCACATCGTTCAGCTATTGCACGCTTGGAATACCTGACGTACGAGTTAAAGAGTTCTTTTAGACAAAGAGTCATGATGTTGGCTGAGGGAAAGATATTAAAAGGCTGATTTGTCAAAGATGAAAACAGTTTAATGTGAGTTAGAGACAATCCAAGCTAAACAGGAGTTGGTTCCTCTGATCTTTTCTTGTCTACAGACGTGAATGTTTACGTCAAGAGTAAATCTCTGAATCAGGACGAGACATGATCCTGTCATGGTGTGAGTGTGGGAGGAGGGGGGGTGTGAGGCGTCATCACGACTGGGACTGTGTGTGTTAAGGACAGATACTTTGTGTTGATCTATATTTAGTTTGTGTGTGTGTCACAGGTCACCCCAGGGTTAGTGTGTTTGTGTCTCAGGTGGGCAGAGAGAAAGATAGTTTTTTTATTTATTTCAATATTTTTTTTGCTGTGGGCCAAAGTCCCCCACACTGGCAATTTCATGGCTGTCTGTGCAGGGCCGGTCATGTGGAACATGCTGTGAACAGTCTGCAGCGCAGCCAGAAAAAATGAGTCAAAGAAGAGAACACGACATCAGCTCAACCGTGGATCTTTTAAGTTCACCTGGTAAGAAGCGCTGCCATGCTTGAAGAGACGTTTCAACTCCAAGTTTGTTAGAAAGGTCAAACGTGCAGATCTTTTAAAAGTTAAAAGTTAAATGAAACTTGCAGTTTTCCTGGGATTAGCTGTGAAACGAAATCAGTTTGGCTACAGAGAATTACACTGGCTGTTTGTATTTCAACAAATGTATTTTATTGTATTTGTACAAAACAACAAGACTACCAAAAAGTTAGTCCACAGAACAGGTCATTTTGGTTTTTTGAACTGAATACAGTACGCATGTTCATCGCAGCAACAACCCTTCAGGAAGTGACAGGGTTACAATCTTTTACAACATCTGTCCGTCGGTTCACAACAAGCTTTCGTACAAAAACAGGGAAATCAGTAAATAAGGAAAGTGTTGCAGGACCAGTGTTGCAGGGGTGCACCCCCCGTGTCTGGTTCCTTTCACACACACACATTGTGCTTCATGTTTTCTGTTGCTCGCTATAACAACACGAGAGTGCAAGGTTTACATTTTCTACAAAAAAAATAAAAAATTATGAGGTTGGCACATTCAAGACATGAAATGTTTTCGTAGTAATGGACACTTTTTACATTTGTTTGTTGTGTTTTTTTCTTCTTTTATAAATACAATATACTTTTCTTTCCTTGTATGCAGAACCCACGTAGAAACAGCACGGAGGTGGATATGTACACATGAGGTTTGGGATGAGTCATAAATAATCGCAATAATATCAAAAAGAAGAGAAAGGCTTGCCGCTTCGCTTGCTGCAGGTAAATATTCCTCCTGAAACTCTCTCCTCTTCTAGCCTCAGAGGCAGAGCGACAGGCATTGAAGGAGAATCAAGTGGCGAAGGTGTTTGTATCTACAAAACATCTTTTGTCTCCCCTTATCTCATGTCCTGTGAAGAAAGCCACAGAGATTCGGACGTTGAGTGGAAATGACTCACGACATGAAGCAAGACCAGAGTCCAGGCCTCCCAGTCCTGATGAATCCATTCCACCCTATTTATCTTTGTGATATAACTGTGTGACAACAGCATTCACAAAAATCCTAAAGCGTTTATCAGACTAAATGCCACAGTAGTCCTCGTCCTGTAGGTGTATACTGAACAGATGTCAGTATGTTGAGCTATGTGAGAGCCTGCGGGGTGAGGAACTCACTACACAGTTGGCTCCAACTTAGAAAGGCCTTTTCACTGCTGCGGCGGGCGGCTTGTGGGGGAGCCCACTTAAACCAGCGCTCCCACAGAGAGCCGCTCTCCTCTGAGCCCTAGAGAGGCAGGAGAGTGGGCGAGCGTGAGGCCGACAGGCCGCCCGGCGGTGAAGGGGGTTCTGAGTGGCTAAATGGACTGCATCTGTTTGTGTGTTTGAATTAATATACATCAAAGTGCATCGACTGCTGCGAGCGTGAGTGCACTTGTGTGTGTGTGTGTGTGTGTGAATGTGTAGGTGTGTGTGTAGGTGTGTGTGTAGGTGTGTGCGTATGAGAGAGTGTGTAGGTGTGTGTGTGTAGGTGTTTGTGTGTGTGTAGATGAGGGCTTGAATGTGGGTTTTATGGAGACACGTTCTATTTCTAAATCAAACCTCTATCTTCACATGACAGGTCGAGTCATTTCCCTCCTGTCAGCATTTCCTCGTCTCTAACATGATTGATATCTGCATGTATGACACTAGCGTGTTCTGGGTATGGCACAAGTCCCCCCTCCCTCCACCCCCCGCACCCCCCCCCTCACCTGGGTTCGTCTCCTGCCCCCCCCCCCCCCCCCCTCACCTGGGTTCATCTCCTGCCCCCCCCCTCATCTGGGTTCGTCTTTTGCCCCCCCCCCCCCCCCCCCCCCCCCCTCACCTGGGTTCATCTCCTGCCCCCCCCCCCCCTCACCTGGGTTCGTCTCCTGCCCCCCTCACCTGGGTTCGTCTTTTGCCTCCCCCCCCTCACCTGGGTTCGTCTCCTGGGCCCCCGGGAGCCGCTGGAGCCCTTGGACGAGCAGCTTCCTGTGTTGGAGCAGCTGGAGGCGGGGCCCCGGCCCCCCTGGGTGGCCCTCCCACACACCTCCTCCTCTGAGGAGACACACAGGTTATAAACCTGCCTGGCAGCTCAGTGGTTAGAGCATTTGTCACAGAACAAAAGGTTGCAGTATGCAACCAGATTAAAGGGTTGGAGCTAGGGTTCGGTTTAAGGTTGGGGTTAAGGTTAGGGAAAACTGGATTTTTTATGGGACTGAAGTCCCCACAAGGATAGATAAACAAGGTGTGTATGTATGTGTGTGTTGTCCTCACCCTCCTGATCTCTCTGTCCCTTCCTGAGGAGGCTGTGTTCTCTCCTCTCCAGGGAGGCCAGGGGCCCCCCGGCCCCCCCTGCCTGGGCCTCAGGGGGGGGCTCTGGGGGGGGCGGGAGGTCTGGGGGGGAGGGGGACAGGAAAGATGTCAGTTCAAAAATGATTCAAGCTCACGCATGAAACATGAAGCGTACACATGCTGACTGACAGCTACAGAGGCTTTTACTGCTGCTGAATCAATACATTCAGGTTCTACATTCTCTCTACTGCACACACACACACAGACACAGACACACACACACTCTCATACCTCCTTGTAGATCCCTCCTGTAACTGCCACTCTTAGAAGCCTTCTTTTTCACTCGAGCTTTCTGTCCGGGCGGAGTGTGTGTGTTGTCTCTCTGTCCGGGCGGAGTTTGTGTGGTGTCTTCTGGGAAGGCGCGTGCTCGGCCTTTAGGGCAGGGAACCACAAACGTTGTTATCAGCTGGTGCTGTGCAGCTGATGTTGTCTGAGTGTGTGTTTGTGTGTGTGTGAGGGTGTGTGTGTGGGGGTTAGGGTTAGACCTGTGCAGCTGATGTTGTCTGAGTGTGTGTGTGTGTTTGTGTGTGTGTGTGAGGGTGTGTGTGTGGGGGTTAGGGTTAGACCTGTGCAGCTGATGTTGTCTGTGCTCAGTGCTGCCCCCTGGCTCAGGTCCCTACGGTGGGCGGAGCCATGACGAGGGGGCGTGTCCGAGGCAGAGAGGTCAGGGTGGGACTGGGAGAGGGGGGGGCTGGGGGCCCGCGGCACAGCAACCGGGCCACACGGCAACCTCCTGGACAAACAACATCCTGGTTAAACTACATCCTGTTGGTTAAACTACATCCTGTTGCTTAGGGGGAAAAACTACAAGACTGAAATGTACAAAATCAATCCATTGCTTTTTGAGGCGTTCTGATTTAATTAATTCATCCTTTAATGAATTGCGAAATTGACTGTATATATATATTAATCTGTATTATTATGATACCACTATACACTGTCTTTAAACATCAGATATCATTTGACATAGATCAAAACCTGTTCTATTGATCAAATCAACGATAAACAAATGAAGAGATGAAGTGAGGTGTAGTTAGGAGGTGGTGGTGGGGTCGTACCTGGAGAGGTGGGGGGGTTCTTGGGGGGGGTCGTGGGGGAGGTGGGGCTCGTCGCGGGGGGAGGGCGTGAGCGAGGCGGTGGACTGGAGGCTGTAGGAGGGGGCGGGGGAGGAGGAGCCCCCCCTGGGGAGAGAGGCGTCCTCACAGCCCTCCAGCAGGTAGGTCCTCTCAGGGAGGGGGGGGCACCACTCCCCCTCATCAGACCTGGGGGGGGGCAGGGGGGAGGAGAGGGTGAGGGGGGTGGGGGGGGGGCAAGGTGGAGGAGGGCAAGCGATTAGTTGGTTAGTAAACTGACGAGGGGGCTAACCCTGTCCAGAAGAGGCCACACTGGAACACTGATGCTCCGGGAAGAGTTGAGATGTGTTTTCATTTGTTCATTTTAGAGTCAAAGGTGGGGTGAGTGCGTGGTCTGTGTGTGTGTGTGTGTGATAGACTGAGGGAATTGAAAGCATCTGTGTGTCCATGTAGTTGACTCTCTAGCCTGCTAGCTAACCTCATAACTCTCTCCTCAGGTAGCGCCTGGGTCGACTCAAAGGTTAACTCATTTATCTCCCTCATCTCCGAACTCTGCCCGCGCTGGCGTGTGCTGGAGGGGTGTGATCGGGGCCGGGGGCAGGGGGCCCTACGTGAGAGGGCTGGGGAGCCAGGATCCAGCTCTGGGGCCAGTATTGGAGAACATGAGAAGCTAACCGAGGCTAATTATGTTAGCGCAGAGGGCACCGAGGGAACAAGGTTGAAGAAAGCGTTCCAGTGGCTAACTGTGTGCTGGGCCGGCGTAATTAAGTTGTCAGAGATGGTTGGAGGCACATTGGCTCCAGCTTCAGTCCACCCGCCCACAGACAGAATGGACACAGTTACAGAGATATAACTGAACACTCGCCCACCAATTAGACTGAATGCTGGATTGGCCTTGGAGGCACACATGGGATGGTGTGCTTGTGTGTGTGTGCATTTCAGGGTGTGTTAGGTTAGAATATGTATGTGTGAGAGAGCGTGTGTGTGTGTGTGTAAGCGTGTGTGTGTGTGTGTAAGCATGTGTGTGTGTGAGAGCGTGTGTGTGTGTGTGTGTGTGTGTGTGAGATGAGTTAGGTGTGTGTGTGAGAGCGTGTGTGATGGCGTGTTGTGTGTGTGATAGTGTGTGTGTGTGTGAGAGCGTGTGTGTGTGTCTGTGTGCGAGAGAGCGTGTGTGTGTGTGAGAGCGTGTGTGTGATGGCGTGTGTGTGTGATAGTGTGTGTGTGTGTGTGTGTGTCTGTGTGCGAGAGAGCGTGTGTGTGTGTGTGAGAGTGTGTGTGTGTGTGTGTGTGTGATGGCGTGTGTGTGTGTGATAGTGTGTGTGGTGTGTGTGATGGCGTGTGTGTGTGTGTGATAGTGTGTGTGTGTGTGTGCTAGAGAGCGTGTGTGTGTGTGAGAGCGTGTGTGTGTGAGAGCGTGTGTGTGTGTGATGGCGTGTGTGTGTGATAGTGTGTGTGTGTGTAAGAGCATGTGTGTGTGTGATGGCGTGTGTGTGTGTGAGAGCGTGTGTGTGTGCATCCTCACCCCAGCTCCATGTCCTCCTCTTCCTCCTGCTGGTTAGGGTTAGGGTCCTCAGGGGAGGGCAAACGGGCCTCTGCCCAGCTCAGAGAGGGCGTCTTCACAGCCAGGCCCAGAGACTTCTGCTTGGTCCCTGCCTGCTGCTCCAGGAAACACAACCCAGCCTTACACACAGCAGACACACACCTCCTGAGGAGATGTCCTACTCCTGTTTAGCGATACTTCATTACTTCAGTCTGTAGTATACATCTTTGTTCACTATGCCTTGTATCTGAGATGTAGTTACTTTGTGATGTGGCTAGTTAACACACACCGTTCCTTGACTGAAATTGAGAAATCTGATTTCCACCGAAATATAACCCTAACCCTAAATGAACAAATGTATTTTTAAGTTGCAGTTTCAGGTCGTTACCGCTGTCTGGTCGGCAGCGCTCTGGCAGGGCGTACTGGGCCCCCGAAGGCCCTGGTTGGGTGGCCCAGTGGCACCCCTCCTGGTCGGGGCTGTGGGGGGCCTGGGGAGTGGGGGGCAGGATGGGGGTGCTGGCGTAGGGCGTGGTGTGAGGGAGTAGGGGCTGGTGAAGCTGGTTGGGTCGATGGTGCTGTAGATGGGGCCCTCTGCAGACTCCCCCGTGCTGAACCTCTCAGTCTGGCTCAGGTAGTTAGAAATGCCCACCTCTGGATGGACACAGTTTAGGGTTCAAGGGACGACAGGGAACAGACGGTTATTATTTCTGGACCTTCACTTCCAAAAAATTAATAGTTTGTCAAACTTTGTGATTGTCTTCGTCAGGTGTCAGTCCCTCCTGGTCACCAGAGCAGGACCCAGGCAGAGGGGTCATGACTGCAGGCAGACACCAGGAGCAGAGGGGTCGTGACCCCAGGCAGGACTCACCGTTGTAGTATCTCTCTGCCGTGTCGTGCTTGGCTGTGCAGCAGCTGGTCTCCTTCCCAGAATGCACCAGATTGGTGGTGGGCCAGGAGTCGGCCAGCCAGGGATAGTTCCCCATGGAGCTGCCCAACACGCCCGGCCTGACCACACACACACACACACACACCCGTCAACGAGACTCCAGGACAAACAGTTTTAAATAATATTCATATTTTATATTTCCACAACCTCGTCTACTATGACTTTCTTTACCTTCCATTGAGTCCGGATGTCTCTACATGTGGAAAACCAACTAGGAAAAGACCGGAAAGTGAAAATAATTACAAATTGTGAAAACCCCAAAGATTTGTGTGCAGTTGTGTATCTGCGGGAGTGTAGTTGAAGGAAGTGTAGTTGTGTGGTTGTGTACCTGCGGGGGTGTAGTTGAAGGAAGTGTAGTTGTGTGGTTGTGTACCTGCGGGGGTGTAGTTGAAGGAGGTGTAGTTGTGTGTTGAGTACCTGCGGGGGTGTAGTTGAAGGAGGTGTAGGTTGTGTGGTTGTGTACCTGCGGGGGTGTAGTTGAAGGAGGTGTAGTTGTGTGGTTGGTGTACCTGCGGGGGGTGTAGTTGAAGGAGGTGTAGTTGTGTGGTTGTGTACCTGCGGGGGTGTAGTTGAAGGAGGTGTAGTTGTGTGTTGAGTACATGCGGGGGTGTAGTTGAAGAGGTGTAGTTGTGTGGTTGTGTACCTGCGGGGGTGTAGTTGAAGGAGGTGTAGTTGTGTGTTGAGTACCTGCGGGGGTGTAGTTGAAGGAGGTGTAGTTGTGTGGTTGTGTACCTGCGGGGGTGTAGTTGAAGGAGGTGTAGTTGTGTGGTTGTGTACCTGCGGGGGTGTAGTTGAAGGAGGTGTAGTTGTGTGTTGAGTACCTGCGGGGGGTGTAGTTGAAGGAGGTGTAGTTGTGTGGTTGTGTACCTGCGGGGGTGTAGTTGAAGGAGGTGTAGTTGTGTGGTTGTGTACCTGCGGGGGGTTGTAGTTGAAGAGGTGTAGTTGTGTGGTTGTGTACCTGCGGGGGTGTAGTTGAAGGAGGTGTAGTTGTGTGGTTGTGTACCTGCGGGGGTGTAGTTGAAGGAGGTGTAGTTGTGTGGTTGTGTACCTGCGGGGGTGTAGTTGAAGGAGGTGTAGTTGTGTGTTGAGTACCTGCGGGGGTGTAGTTGAAGGAGGTGTAGTTGTGTGGTTGTGTACCTGCGGGGGTGTAGTTGAAGGAGGTGTAGTTGTGTGGTTGTGTACCTGCGGGGGTGTAGTTGAAGGAGGCTGTGTAGTGGCTGAGCTCCTTCCTCTTCTTGCGGCGGCGGCAGTAGATCCACACGCTGAAGCCCATCAGGATGGCCCAGCACGCTCCTCCCAGCCCAGCGATGAACGCAGGCTGCTTCACCACGTCTGTGATCTGCTCAGACAGACTCACACTCTCATCTCCCCCTCCCTCCCCCCTCCTCCTCCCCCGAAGCCTGGGGTGCTCCGCCGGGAGCTCTGTGGAGAGGAGAGGGGGAGAGGAGGGGGAGGGGGAGAGGAGAGGGAGGGGGAGTGGAGGGGGGAGGGGGGAGAGGAGGGGGAGGGGGAGAGGAGGGGGAGAGGAGGGGGAGGGGGAGAGGAGGGGGAGAGGAGGGGGAGAGGGAGGGGGAGAGGGAGGGGGAGGGGGAGAGGAGGGGGGAGAGGAGGGGGAGAGGAGGGGGAGGGGAGAGGAGAGGGAGAGGAGGGGAGAGGAGGGGGAGGGGGAGAGGAGAGGGAGGGGGAGTGGAGGGGGAGGGGGAGAGGAGAGGGAGGGGGAGTGGAGGGGGAGGGGGAGAGGAGGGGGAGAGGAGGGGGAGGAGGGAGGGGTGAGGGGGAGAGGAGGGGGAGGGGGAGAGGAGAGGGAGGGGGAGTGGAGGGCGGAGGGGGAGGGAGAGGAGAGGGAGGGGGAGTGGAGGGGGAGGGGGAGAGGAGGGGGAGGGGAGTGGAGAGGGAGAGATGAAGAATGATTAAAAAAGGTAGAAGGCGAAGGTAGAAAAAAACATCACTCGTTTTAACTCCGTCCAAATATTTGACTTTCCAGTTCATATAAAAACTTGAATGTAACTTAGCAGAAACAGGTCCGCTCCCTCCTCATCTTTGCTGAGGTATTCATTATTCAGCTACCTGGTCGCCGTGGAGACTTACTGATGAGGACGGAGACTGCAGGGCTGTGTGTGCCCATGCCGGCGCTGGTGACAGCAGCCACCTCCACCTGGTACAGCACCCCCGGCAGCAGGCCCTGCAGCACCGTGGATGCCACGCTGCCCTCCACAGTACGGTTGATGTGGTAACGGGGTCTGGTTGTCGCTGGCGACGCCCAAACACCACACCTGTGGGACAGTACCAGCGTGAGAGGAGGGCTGGAGGATCTCAGGTAGATAACATTGGTTGCTTTGTCTCACCCCCTGACAGCCTGTCTCTCCCCCTGACAGCCTGTCTTCCCCCCCTGACAGCCTGTTTCTCCCCCGGGTCCAGTCTCACCCTGTACTCCAGGACGGCTCCCTCCTGCGAGGGTCGTCAGCGGAGGTTCCCACGACACGCTGATGCTGGACACGTTGCTGATCTTGACGGTTGCCACGGTGACGGCTCTGGGAGGGGCGCTGGGGACTGCAGCAGGAGGAGGAGGAGTCAGAGATCCTGGCTGCTACAAGCACCGTTCAGTCCCTCAACAGGACGACTTACGGATTCTGATGACTTTGTGATGAACTTGCCGTCATGAATGGAGGGTGTGAGGAGGTGTGAGGACTCTGAGCGATAAGATAAGAGCTCGAAGACCTGATTACCAGGCAGCTGAATATCTGGAGGTTTCTTAAGACAGCCAGCAATCAGCCCCGCACATTCAAGCTCTAAACGCACAACCCTGACCCAATATCTACAACAAAAAGCTATAAACAGCCATACTTCCTCCAAATTCTCCAGCCCTCACCCCCCCCGGCCCCCGGCCCCACCCCCCCGGCCCCAGGCCCACCCCCCCGGGCCCCCGGCCCCAGGCCCACCCCCCCGGCCCCCGGCCCCAGGCCCAGCCCTCCTACCTTCCTCCGGGGTGTGGACCAGCAGCAGTCTGCTGTCCTTGCCCTGGAACTCGTCGAAGTACGGCCGTATCTTGATGTGGTACTCGGTCCCCCTCAGCAGGTCTGAGATGACGGCACTGCGCTCCGACGGAGACTTGACCATCCTGGAGCTGCCAGGCTCCGCCCCCCGCCCGGTACAGCAGCCGGTTACCCCTGCAGGTACTGAGACGGGCGGTCCACCTGGGGGAGAGGGGGAGAGAGGGGAGGGGGGAGAGGGAGATGAGTAAAAACAGGATGAGGAGTCCAGCTGAGAGGGTAAGGAGGTTCCAGATCCTCACCGTCCAGGTCACGTGCACGCTAGCAGGCGTCAGCATCACGGGCTCCAGCAGCTGCACGGCCACCTCCCCCAGGTCCCTCTGCACCTGCCGGTGGTCCACACCTTGCCCCGTGGGGGCTCACATCTACACACACAACCTTACTGTTAGCAGACAACCACAACACAACCATGGATACATTAAACGTGATATCTCCCACAGGACAGCTTATGAGCCCGCAGAGCAGAAGAGGGACAGAGAGCTTGCAAGTTGTTGAGTTTGGATATGATGGAAGATCACACCTTCACAGGGCTGTGCTAATCCCACACTGAGCCATGAGAAAGACCTGATTGTAAAAACACATTTTCAGTTCCACAAGGATTCACATGGCTCCTTTCAGACCCCTCAACCACCTCCAGACTCTCTGCATCCTTCCAGGCTCCTGCTGCAGGGAGCCAGGCAGGATCCTGACCTTGTGTGCGGACGGGCTCGGAGATGGGGCTGGGGTCGCTCAGCCCGTACGCGTTGACCGCTCTGACGATGAACAGGTACACCGTGTTGGGGAACAGCCCGCTGACAGTGTGCTTCTCCTGCCTGACCTGCTCCCCACCGTCTGCCACGTGCTGCCTGCCGATTGGCTGGAGGGAGACAACACCAAATGCATCATTTATTCTATTAGGTGTTTCACATTACGCCCAGAAACAAGTCTGTTTAAACAGTTTGGGCTAGTTGGTGAGAGTCTCTGTTGCTGCCAGATTAAAAGACGTTTGTTGGAACAGCAGATGAAGATTCTGGGTTTGTTAAGTCTGCGCTTCTCTGTCTCAGTCAATATACTCTGAGCTCAGTGATGCCTCCAGAGCTTATTTCATTCACTGCAGTTCTCGAGTGTCTGACAGATTTGGTTTTAATGACAAAAGCTATTTATAGCTCTAGTTTTACCCAAGATGCATCGGACCCTGTCGTGTAAACAATGCCAGTTGTTTGAGAATAACAAACTAAGCAAATGTATTATTGTTCTGTGTCTCGAATCGAATTGGCTTGGTTCTGACTAGGCAAGCACCAAGAGATCATTCGCAAATGATGTTTTGTTTATTCCCTGATGAATAATATTATAAATCACACAAGGCCTGCTGCCAAAGGAATAGGCAGGAGTGATTAAATCTTCTTTCTTTTAGTCGTTGCAGACCCTCATACACACACTGTTTTCCTTGCCTCTCAGCCCATCTTTTAGTACTGCGAGGCCTGGGCTGTGTACCCCCAGCACCAGGCCCCTCCCCGTTACGGCCGCGCTGCGTCGTTAGCCCTGGGCGCTAACAGGGATGAGCCGCTCGTAAACAGCCTGGCCTGCACACCAACATCAAGACAAGGTCACTCTGTACGTGTGCTGGGGAGCAGAGGCTCAGACATGGAGCGTACACACACACACCGTACTGGTGCACACACACACACACCCCTCTCGTCTGGTCCTGGCCTCTCCCCCCAGCCCCCCCCCCCCCCCCCATCTTCAGAATGACCTGAACCCCCCGGGCAAGGGTTCTGTTGTTGTAAACAGCCCTTTCTGCCCACAGCAACTCTATCAAGAATCAATTTGGGCCACTCTGCACCGGTCTAACTGCATCCCAGGGGGACAGGGTTAGAGAGCACATGTAAGGAGGGGAGAGTCATGATGTGCCCACCCCCCACTCCCACCCTAGAAAGAGGTGGAGGAAGGGGGGGTCAGGGGGGGGGGTCAGATGGCTGAGCGGTTAGGGAGTCGGGCTAGTAATCAGAAGGTTGTTGGTTCGATTCCTGGCTGTGTCAATTGACGTTGTGTCCTTGGGCAAGGCACTTCACCCTACTTGCCTCGGGGGGAATGTCCCTGTACTTACTATAAGTCGCTCTGGATAAGAGCGTCTGCTAAATGACTACATGTAAATTTAATGTAAGGAAGGAGGGGGCGGAGTACAGAGGGAAGGGGAGGAGGAAGATGTTTCAGATGTCCCCCAGCTCACCTGAAGGCCTCGATGATGTACGAGGTCACAGCGGCTCCTCGATGATGTACGAGGTCACAGCGGCTCCGCCCTCGTGAGCGTTGGGCTGCCAGGTGAGCGTCACACTGTTCTTACTCACGTCCGTGACCACCGGCTTGTGGGGCGGGCCCGGCAGCTGGAACGGCTCGCTGGCCGGGGCGACCGAAGCGCCTGTACTCTCTGCAGACAGAACCGGATCAAGAATGGACGGTTATTAAGTCACCAAAATCAAGGCATGCATGATCTTTTTATATAAGCTACGTTCATTTTATGTGTTTTATATGTTATGTATTTATAGCTCTGTTTCAGAAAGTCACCACGAATCTAAACCCCCAGGTGTGCTCACATCGACAGCCTTCTAGCATGACCGCACTCGCCTTAGTAGCGAGGCCATGGCTTTACCCAACTCGCTAAAGCGAATTCTGTCGCTAACGCTAAATCCATAGCCAAGTCTGTAGCGAATGCATGTTAGCATGAAGTAAAAGGTTGTCCCCACAGGGACCACGTTAACGGCATGCTTACCTCTGACGGTGAGCGAGCCGCTCCAGCCGGACTCTCCGCTGGAGCTGGAGGCCAGGCAGGTGTACAGCCCTGAGTCTGTTTCCTGGCAACAACACACAGAAGCGTCAGGGTCGCTGCCAAGCTGCGCGAGGCTGGAAGGAGCTTGTTTTTCTTCTTTTAAATACACATGAAGTAAACATAAACATACATAAACATCCCTCCCAAGCGCATTGTATTTGTAACGCCTGCTTTTAACACCTAATCTGATGTAACTGTTGGAAATGTGTTGTAGGAGACGGTAGCCTACTTATGAAGTGACTGAGTAGAGTAAAGCAGAGCAGAGTACAATAGAGTACAGTAGGCTAAACACTTCTCTCCCTGCAGTCTCTGTCTCCGTCTCTCTCCCCCTCTCCCTCTCCTCCTCTCCCTCTCCCCCTCCGTCTCTCTCCCCCCTCTCTCTCTCCCCCTCCGTCTCTCCCCCTCCGTCTCTCTCCCCCTCCGTCTCCCCCTCCGTCTCCCCCTCCATCTCTCTCTCCCTCCCTGCAGTGTCTCTCTCCCCCTCTCCCCCTCTCCCTCTCCCCCTCCGTCTCTCTCTCCCTCCATGCAGTGTCTCTCTCTCTCTCTTCTCTCCCTCCCTGCAGTGTCTCTCTCTCCTCTCCCTCCCTGCAGTGTCTCTCTCTCTCTCTCTCTGTCTCTCTCTCTCCCTCCCTGCAGTGTCTCTGTCTCTGTCTCTCTCTATCTTCTCTCCCTCCCTGCAGTGTCTCTGTCTCTCTCTCCCTTCTCTCCCTGCAGTATCTCTGTCTCTCTGTCTCTCTGTCTCTCTGTCTCTCTCTCCCTTCTCTCCCTGCAGTGACTCCCAGCGTGATTAGTTCCTTCCTTCCCACAGACTGCCAGCCCGTGGATCAAAGGTGTGGAGGAACGCACTGCTTTCACTTAAAAGCTCAGCTCATCCATTATGCAGACGCACACAGCAGTCAGTAAAGGCTAGAGATGTGATGATGCTGTGGGCGCTGTGAGCCCCCCTCCTCCTCAGACAGCAGCAACAGAGGGGGAGGGGCTACTCAGGTGGCCTGTCACAGAGAGCCCAGACACAGGTGACTACATCACTCTTACTCCCTCACTTCCTGTTTACAGGACGACCCCCAGCGACCCTCCAGGTTGAGCCAATGGAGAAGGTCGCTGGGAGTGGCAGCTGATTGGTCGATGAGGAACGGACATGCTCAGAGGGTGTAAACGGGCAGGGCACCTGACTATTAATCAAGGCTGACAGCCCAGAGCGCTGCGCTAGACAGATCGTTAGAATGGCCGAGGGGACTAAGGAGGCACCTGGAGGATCTGTGTTTGAACTGCATTCTGGGAAGAGGGGGGTTTCCTTTCTCCTACTTCCTGTTTAGTCTCTCGTCGTCCTAACTTCTCTCTCCCTCCGTCCCGCATCCATCTGCTGACGCCTCTCCTGATGTTCATCTGGTCGCTCCCTGCGTGTGTGTGTGTGTGAGTGTGTGTGTGTGAGTATGAACACTAGTTCTTGTCTGGTGTTATTTTCTCTCCACTCAGCTGACTGATAAACATGTATACACTCCAGAACCCACAACCCTGTGCCCCCCCCCCCCCTCTCTCTCTCTCTCTCTCTCTCTCTCTGCACTTTGGCACTGAGCCATGTTGAATGTCTTCAATCTTCCTTCTCCAACTGTCCTTGCTCCCTTCATCTCTCCCCAGGGTCTGGTGTGTGTGTGTGTGTGTGTGTGTGTGTGTGTGTCTGTGTGTGTCTGTGTGTGTCTGTGTGTGTGTGTGTCTTTGTGTGTGTGTCTGTGTGTGTGTCTGTGTGTGTGTGTGTCTGTGTGTGTGTGTGTGTCTTTGTGTGTGTGTCTGTGTGTGTGTGTCTGTGTGTGTGTGTGTGTCTGTGTGTGTGTCTTTGTGTGTGTGTGTGTCTGTGTGTGTGTGTGTGTGTGTCTGTGTGTGTGTCTTTGTGTGTGTGTCTGTGTGTGTGTCTGTGTGTGTGTCTGTGTGTGTGTGTGTCTGTGTGTGTGTGTGTGTGTGTGTGTCTGTGTCTGTGTGTGTGTGTCTGGCAGGGGTCCCGGGGTAACGGCTCCTCTACAGTCCCAGGGTAGGGCAGAACAAACGGGCCATCTGTCCGAGCAGCCCTCTGCACCTCACAACTTCCTGTCTGTTTTCCTCTGCACCTCACAACTTCCTGTCTGTTTTCCTCTGCACCTTACAACTTCCTGTCTGAGGGCCTCTAGTTCCACTAAAATAGGTATGGCAAAAGAGTAAAGCAATTTGACTGTGAGTTGTGAGGTTGCAGGTTCAAAATCCCCCTGTATGTTGGATGCATCGGTTGAAAGTGTCTGCTAAGACATCACTAAAATATAAGTGGATTTGTGCCTACAAGGGTACCATGTTCATTACTGTTTAAAGAGGCACTGAAGCCTGATAAGTCCCGATAAAATAATTAGTTGTAGTTGAATTAAATGCTTCCAAAAGGCTTCAGTTCTTCCCTGGGTGCTTCTCCTTCTGTCCCTCCTCTCTCTGCAGCATCTCCTCTCTCTGCAGCATCTCCTCTCGCTCTCTCCCCTCTACACCGCAGCAGAGATTTCATTAAATCCACACAGGTCATTAATCACTGGCGCACCTAAAATCAATTAATACGTCATCTGCCGAGCTAGCCAAACGCCACAACGACCCCAGGTGCTGCCCAGGCCCAGAGAGGGTTCTGGCTACAACTGGATTTCATTAGCGCCGCACACAGTAGCGCTAACGACCGCTAATGACCGCACCATCTCGTTAGCATCTCCATTACGCTTCACCACCGCGGCCCGGGGTCTGGAACACTGGTGTCCCGAGCCAACCGTAAACATTTGAAATATGAATATCAAATAAATCACCGAGTTGTCACAGGGGCGTCTCTGATGGGAGACCTGCGGTTCAAGTAAACATGCAAATGGAGAAAGGGCCTGAAGGAGGTGGAGGCTAGATGGGATGAAATACTTGGAAAATGCAGAGTGTCACTATGGTAATGAATGCCAAGGCATGACAATACGTTGAATTAAATGTCATTAGCGCTTGACAGAGGCTGCTGAGGCAGAATCGCTCTGCTGTAACAGCATTCAGTCTCAATCCCCCTCTAAGGTGAGGAGAGCAGAGGTGGCGATGAGTGTTGGGGGTGCTCTGAGAAGTTCTGAAGTGTTCAATTTGAAATGCTAACACACTGGGAGGCCAGCTCGTTTACTGGAAACCACGAGAAGATGAGATGGTAACCAGCAGTACCTGGAGGTTGGTGATCTGGAAGGTTCCATTCTCCATCAGGCTGATACGTTCGTCATCTCCCAGGATCCTTTGCCCGTCCTTCTCCCATTGGACGCTGGGTAGGGGGTTGCCCATCACGTGGCAATGCAATTGGCCGGTGGATCCCGGAGCCAGAGTTTGATTGGCCGGCCCTTGTCGGATGATGGGCGGGATGCGATCTGAGGGTGCTGCAGAGGGAGGGGAAAAGACACCATGTTCAAAACCACATTTAACATGTTTCATTTCCATGGTTTCAGTCATTACAAACTTTACAGTATGCAGTTTTTTAATCCATAATAATGAGGTTAAACCTGAAAACCTGTTGATGAAGATGTGATTTAGTTTTGAGCTGTTTCCCATGTCTCTTTCCCAACTCTCAGCATGCCGAGTCCAGCACCACACAGAGGAATGTTCCTGTCTACAGGGAGATCTCGTCATCAGTGTGATATGCTAACAACTAATTAGCTATTCCGGACATGTAAACATAATTCTGCTGTAAAAGAAACACAGTGTTCAGCAGGTCTACTAATCCCTGTTGCTGCCCCATTTCACATGAAATCAATGTGATAGATCTCTCTGGCCAGCCGGGCGGGGCAGTCTGGGTGGTGTTGCGTCTCAAACACTGATCATTTGGCTCATAATAAAACAGGTATATTAAGTGTAAGATTTATTATTTACTCTCCACTGAAGCACTGAATGCGTCAACTTGTCACAAAATCCTTCCGTTTTTTTTTGGTGTGTTATTCTGCCGGAAGGTTAGTTCTCTGTTGACCATCTTGGTATTTAACATCTCTATCTCTTTCTTGCTTTGTTATGGCTTCATAGCCAAGGTACCCATGAATAATGTATCATTTGTTTGACTAGATCCGAACAGCTCTGTCCTATATTGACCCCGACGTGGACGGGAACATGAATAAATCATAGACAACTCTATTACATTGTCCATTTACTATTCTCCCTTTCTCTCTCCCCCTCTCTCTCTCTCTTTGAAAGGTGAACTTGACATTTTATGACAGACTGAGAGAGAGAAGGAATTGCATCTCCTGAGATAAACGTGATTTCCGAGGAGGCCTGGCTGGTTAAAACATGGAGAAACAGATGTGAAATTGTGTCGGTACTTTACACCATGGACGTAGGACCTGAACAGAAAGATGACGTGTTTGAAGGGCTCTCCAGTGGAGCGGCACCACAGCCCTCCTACACCAGACAGGAAGTGCAGCCCGGCGGTGTGTTTAAGTGCACCCAGACCGTGACCTGCCTTGCGCATCGACTCGTAGTCAGCAGAACCATCCCTTCGGCAGCGCTGGCGTGTTTCTAGAGATTCTACAGGCCAAACTTGACCCCATTAGACTGAAACACAAGACTCAAAACCTCTGTGTCCCCATCACAGACAGAGACGTCTCCATCACAGACAGAGACGTCTCCATCACAGACAGAGACGTCTCCATCACAGACAGAGAAGTCTCCATCACAGACACAGACGTCTCCATCACAGACACAGACGTCTCCATCACAGACAGAGACGTCTCCATCACAGACACAGACGTCTCCATCACAGACAGAGACATCTCCATCACAGACACAGACGTCTCCATCACAGACACAGACGTCTCCATCACAGACAGAGACGTCTCCATCACAGACAGAGAAGTCTCCATCACAGACACAGACGTCTCCATCACAGACACAGACGTCTCCATCACAGACAGAGACGTCTCCATCACAGACACAGACGTCTCCATCACAGACAGAGACATCTCCATCACAGACACAGACGTCTCCATCACAGACACAGACGTCTCCATCACAGATAAAGACGTCTCCATCACAAACACAGACGTCTCCATCACAGACAAAGACGTCTCCATCACAGACACAGACGTCTCCATCACAGACACAGACGTCTCCATCACAGACACATACGTCTCCATCACAGACAGAAACAGAGAGAGACAGGGGGACGGTCAGAAACAGCGCAGGGCTCTCGGAACCCACAGTTGCTAAATGTTGCGGTGATGGACAGCTTCTACTCAAATAGCAGCTTTCTTCCTGAACAGCGACTACGGGAAGTGAGGAATTAGATTGAGCTTTTGTTACTTCAACAGCTAGCTCCGTTTGTGGCTGTCTGTAAACGATAAGCTTCAGAACCGCCCCCTTTATGGTCGACAGGCACATATAAACAACAGTTTATCGCCTGACTGGGCACGGCGTGATGGGGGTAGCATATGTCGCGGGGAGGTTATTTGCATAGCGCCATCACAAGTTGCCCCTTTTAATCACGTCAAGCTAGCCTCCCTGCTGTTTGCTCATTTGGGGGGGGAAACAGAAGGAGGGGTTGTTTTTTAATTTGGGCCGGATCGGACGAGTTTATAATTTATTTGGGTTTAAGCAGTTAGGTGGAGTGTGCAATGGGACTCCAGCGCTACCAGGCTGTGAAAAAATGCATAATGAAATTTGCTGATAACAACATTGTAAAACAAAGTAACAGTGTGAGAGTGTTGGTGTGAATATGGATGTGGAGATGCAGAAGGTGTTTGAGAAGCAGTGTAATGAGGGTGGGGGGGGGGGTGATAAACAACCCCAGGGGGTAATCAGCAAACTCCAGGGAATTCCAGCTGACTTATGACTTTGGTACACTTCACACATGAACATGTTTTCAGTTGATATCCCAGCCGGACATGGCAGGCTGGTGAGAGGGTGATGTACTGTAGGTCTGAAACGTGTGTCTTACCGCTCTCCACCTCCAGCAGGGCCTTGGTGAGGATGCTGCCTGCCACGCTGATGGCCTGGCAAATGTAGTAGCCGGCGTCCTCGCTGCGAACGTCCCTGATGGTCAGCTCCCCGCTCAGGGACACGGAGAACCGGCCGGGCTGGGCTGATTCCTGGATGGGGAACAGCAGGACCTGGGAGAGAACACAGAACAGTGTTCATGTGTCAGGCATGACACATGACCCCCGCAGCAGAGTTAGAAGAGAAACAAGCGTCACATTTTTCCTCTGGCCGTTCCATTTCCTTTCCTTTTTTTTTTATTTTTTTTTTTTTTTTATGGTGGGTGATAAAGAGTGCTATTCTGTCCTTGATGGCCATGGTCGGGTTTCTCCAAAATACAGATATAAATACCCAGACACATCATTTTAAATGGACACATCAATAGTCAATTGATGTTTATTTTTGGAAATCAATCCCGATTCTCATTATAAGTTTTGGAACACAGTAAATTTAGATTTTTCCTGTGTTTTGAAAGGAAAAAAAGGGAGGAGAGGTAGAGAGAGGAGAGGGGGATGAGAGGAGGAGAGGAGAGGGGGATCGGAGAAGGAGGAGAGGTAGAGGGAGGAGAGGGGGATGAGAGGAGGAGAGGGGGATGAGAGGAGGAGAGGGGGATCGGAGAAGGAGGAGAGGTAGAGGGAGGAGAGGGGGATGAGAGGAGGAGAGGGGGATGGGAGAAGGAGGAGAGGTAGAGGGAGGAGAGGGGGATGAGAGAAGGAGAAGTAGAGGGAGGAGAGGGGGATGAGAGGAGGAGGAGAGGTGGAGGGAGGAGAGGGGGATGAGAGGAGGAGGAGAGGTGGAGGGAGGTGTGTCAAGGAGGACAGAGAGAGAGAGGGGGATCACTGTAATCTCCAGAGACTGTTCTTTCTCTCCCTGGGTCTCCAGCTATTTCCAGCCAGACGCTTCTCTGTTATCTAACTGAGCTGGAAGGGTTACAAAGAGCTTCTTTCTCCTCCTCTCTCTCCACTTTTCTCTCTCCCTCTCCCTCCCCCCCCTCTCCCTCCCCACCTCTCTCTCTTGCCCTGGGTCCTGTGTGGGTGTCTCTCCACACCTCCCTCATGCTTTCTCTGGTTTTGTTTTTAGTCTTTATCTCTCTTCTCCACTCCCTGCCTCCTCTCCCTGTTCTCCACTCTGATTCCCTCAGCATCTCTATCTTCTCTCTCTCTCCCTCCTGTTTCTCTCTTCTCTATCTCTCTCTTTACCTTACAATGGTATACAGACACACACAAACATTTGCTCTTATCTCCAGTCCAAAAGAGCCCATATCCTCCTGGTGAGATTTTCTACAAAAGGAGAAATATATATTGGGGATAGGAAGCACACACACACACACACACACACACCTGTACGCACACACAGGTAGTTTCACACACTCACTGTAGGGTACAGTGCTAGTTCTCACTATACTGTGCTACGAACAATAATACTCCTGTACTCAAGTCCACCTCTTTTCATACTGAGTGTGTGTTTCTGTGTAGTGTACTACTGCATGTCATAGCTTGTGTGTGTTTTGTGCTGTACTGTGTGTACACAGCGGAACACGCTTATCAGAGCTGGATAAGAAGCGGGCGTCCCCCCCCCTCTCCTCTCTCTGGTTGTCTTCCCTCACGGCGTTCAGAGTGTGTCCAGCAGAGTCTCTGCACAGTGACTTCCACCAGCCCCCGGCTCCACAGAGAGACAGCAGAACAGCGCGCTACGCTGGTGCTGCCAAGAACATGACAGAGGAACCACAGACCCCCCCTCAGGAGAGCTGCTGGGGGACTGCCCCCCCCCCCCTTCAGCCCCTCCCCCCCCCCCCCCCCCCCCCCCCACACACACACACACACACACACACACTTTCTATTAAGAAATTATATTTAACGGCCGAAGAAAAAAGCTGTCCCGCCCACATGAAAACAAAGCTCCGTCCCTGAATGATCATGATAGTTTTCTTGATTCAACACAAAAATACACACCCACATACACACTAAAGGAAAGACACACAGGCACCACACACACACACACATTCCTATCTGTGTATACTGTGCAGCTGGTGTGTGGTCGTGAGTGTGGGGGGGAAGGAACTCGTCTCACCTGGCTGCCTTCCCTCTGCCAGAACACGGCCGGCGGAGGGTTTCCCTTCATGCTGCAGAGGAAGGTTACGGTCCGACCCTGGGCTGTGATCTGGTCACGAGGACGGACCACGATCAGGGGAGGCACTGCAGAGAGAGAGAGACAGAGAGAGAGAGAGACAGAGAGAGAGAGAGAGACAGACAGACAGAGAGACAGAGAGAGGTAGAGTGAGGGAGAGAGAGAGAGACAGAGAGAGGTAGAGTGAGGGAGAGAGAGACACAGGCTGTCAACGTGCTGCTAGGTTCTTTTAGTTTAGATTGTGTCTTACGTGTGCATGTGCATGCATGCTTTGTGGGTGGGATGTGTGTGTGTGTGTGTGTGTGTGGGATGTGTGTGTGTGTGTGTGTGACACTGTGGGGCTCAGCGATGCTCTGACGGCTAATCACAACTCATCCAGGTCTCCTTCACACAAACACGACTGTCTGGTACGACTCTGTTTAGAGGATCCCAGACCCAGACAGACCAGGGTTAACATGGTGAGTGGTTGTTAAGGTTTGTGTGTATTTATTGCGAGAAGGACCAAAGAAGATTTATGAGTTGGTTTTAAATATGTTAATGAAGCAGATGCTAACCTAACACTGGAAAAAAAGCCATCAGTTTTATGTGAATTTTTCAACTTTCCACGTACACAATTTGAGTAGTTTTTGTTTCTTTTCTGAGGCTGTGAACCCAGTTGAGGCAGTTCTTTCTGATGCTAATGCACCACGCTACGCTAGCTCCTTCTGAAGGCTGAGTCCAGATGGCGGGTCATCTGAGCGCCAACATCTTTTTTCTTGTTTCTAACGAGGAGGAAAAGCGAGTCTCGGGTACGCTGGTGTCGTCACCGGCGCTGCCTCTCAGCTAGCTACAATCAGAGAGCTGAGAACATTCGCTAATGATGAGCTAATAGCTTAAAATAGCCAAATATGTGAACAAATATGGTTCAAGCTAGCTTGTGGTCAACAGCCCCCCAGTGCTTTTCAGCCAGATAAAAGATGCTAACTGGCCCCACGCCCTCCTGTTGTGGACTACAAAGAGAAGGCCATTGGGGGCCCCAGAGAAGATCATCTGACCCTGAATAAAACCTCCTAGTGAAAGATGTAGTCCCTATATGTCCTCAGGTACCAATTAGCACACACACAGAGACACAGACACCTACACACACACACCCCTACACACACACACACACACCTACGTACAGACACCAACACACACACCCCTCTTGATTGCTATTGATCCTCAGGCTAAACCCCGCTCCTTCTCCACAGGGGAGATGAATGCGTAATGATGTGACCTTTGACCTTGTGGTGCCTAATTGATTTCTCTCCTCCTTTCTTGACCCCCTCTCTCTTTTCACTTTCACTCTCAATTAGAGCGGAGAACGAAAGACAAGACAGAGAGAGGGGGAAAGAGAGAGAGAGAGAGATGCAGGAGAGAAGAAATATATAACACACAGACTAGGCTAGTGTGTCAAAGAGCAGAAAGAGAGAGTGGCAGAGAGAGAGAGACAGAGAGAGAGGGAGAGTGACAGAGAGAGAGTGACAGAGAGAGAGGGAGAGTGAGAGAGTGACAGAGAGAGAGGGAGTGAGTGTTGGAGTAACAGTGGCAGAGAAAGAGTGAGGGACAGCTAGAGAGAGAATGAAAGAAAAGCCTCTTAAGAACATCTGGCCTTTAACTCCACTCTCATTTCCTCTCAATTTATCCAGCCGAGCAGCTGACAGCATGTGTCGAAGCATCTCTCATCATCCCCTGAATCACACTGAAGCAGGGGTACTTGCCATCGGGTTCCTTCTTGTTTCTGTCAGACACACGGCATCCTGCCATCCACACTTTCCTCATCTCTCACACACACACACACACACGCACACACACGCGCACACACACACACGCACACACACACACACTCACACACTCACACACTCACACACTCACACACTCTCTCCTCCTCCGATGGCCTGATAGACAAAGCCGTCTGCTGTTCGGCCCTCACACAGCAAGACATCCTCCACAACACAGGCACCACGACCGAGACCGAAGGTCACTGGGGGTCACGTCTTGGGGTCAACATGGTCACCACCCGCTGACCACAAAGGTCAAACCTGAAACACATCTCTAGTGTTGATCATGTCGCCACGGGGCACGGACGGCTGTCTGCACAACTGCAGTTCCTTTCTCTCTTCCTCCCTTCATTCATTATTGATCGGTTCTCATTTCAACAGCTCTGAAATACTGAATTACTGACGACTGATACTCTCATCAGTACCAGAAGAAGAACTGTTGTTTGATTTGAGATGGCGCGTATGCAGGTTGCCTTTGGCGACATTAAATAATTAGCACTAATGGGTGCGCAAAGTGCTCAGCCACCAAGCCGAGAGACACATGAACATTCTCACATGGGAAGACCTCAGAGTGCTGTTCACCACCGGAGCTGAAACATGGGAAGATCTCAGAGTGCTGTTCACCACCGGAGCTGAAACATGGGAAGATCTCAGAGTGCTGTTCACCACCGGAGCTGAAACATGGGAAGACCTCAGAGTGCTGTTCACCACCGGAGCTGAAACATGGGAAGATCTCAGAGTGCTGTTCACCACCGGAGCTGAAACATGGGAAGATCTCAGAGTGCTGTTCACCACCGGAGCTGAAACATGGGAAGATCTCAGAGTGCTGTTCACCACCGGAGCTGAAACATGGGAAGATCTCAGAGTGCTGTTCACCACCGGAGCTGAAACATGGATCTCAGAGTGCTGTTCACCACCGGAGCTGAAACATGGATCCTTGTTTGGGAGGAAGCAGCGCTTTGAGAAGCTTCAATCTTTCAGCCGGTCGTCTCCGGCAGATAGTTTAGCAGCCACCCTGGATCCTCCTGAAGATGACCTCAGGTTGTTCTCGTTCTTCACAATAAGATGAGCGAGAGGCATGTTGAGAATGAGCATGGTGGTCAGAGTGTGAACAACTGTGTGAGTGTGTGTGAGTGTGTGAGTGTGTGTGAGTGTGTGTGTGAGTGTGTGTGAGTGTGTGTGCGAGCATGTGTGTTGCCCGACCCCCCACATAGAGAGCTAACTCTGGGGAGGTCAGAGCTTGATGCTGAGCAGTAGCAGCAGAGCAGCCCAGACAGGCGGCAGACTGTTTACAACACAGGAGCTACAACCCCACGCTCTCAAACACACTCACACTTTCACACTTGAGTTATCACACACTCACACTCAAAGATTCCTGAGGGTGTGTGTGACAGACAGCTGTCACGGTTCTGCTCTGTTGCACACACACACGCTACAGTAGACACAAGTCCAATTAAAAACACTCACAAGTTATTAATACCACAAGAAAACAAAAGTCCTTGTTAAATGCCAACAGGACATTAACGTGTTGGTATATTTTCTGTGGGTCATCTTCCTCCAGGAAGCTCTTTCATGTGTCCATGAAAACATTGGTGAAAACAGTTTACCATGGAAATAATGTACAAACACACACCACACACACACCACACACACACACACACACATACCAAACCTTGGCTCATCAAGCATCCATTCTACCTTCTTTTGTTCTTTCTGTCTCTCCCTCTCTCTCCTCCTCTCTCCTCCTTTCCCTCTCTCTCCTCCTCTCTCCTCCTCTCCCTCTCTCTCCTCCTCACTGAATGTTTACATCCTGCTGTCTATGAAACAGCTGCATGCCAAGTTACACACTCAGCCCTCACAGATAAACCCCAAACTAGAGAAGTCCCACTCCTCCTGCAGTACAGAGCAGTTCCTAACCACTGACCCTGACCCCAGGGTTAAGGTTAGGAACTAGGTTCTGAACCAACGGTTTTGTTTGACGACCTTAATCCCCTCATATTCCCACTCCCTGAGAAGCTAGACTTGACTCCACAACCTCAACCCAGCCATCATCTTCTTTTCTCCACCAGATCGATTTCACCCCTCTCCCCGCTCCTCCCTCCATCAAGTAATCCCCCACACCCCTCCTCCCCCTCTCCAATATAACCCCCCCGGCCCTCCGCTGATGAGAACATAAATACCAGAGGTCCTGTCTCACAGCCCCGGGTGGAACTCACATGGACAGTCAAGAAGACGATAGGGACCCATCATCAGTCCATCTGACCTGATCAATCCTCACACAGACCAGGAGAGCGCTGGTCTTTAATGTGCCCATCTCAACGACCTCGTGCCCCAGACTGTTTCAGTCCTCACCAGCACATCGCTCTCACATCTCCTCTGTTACATCTACTAAGTTAAAGGATCAGAAGTGAAGATCAGTTCAGACTATACTGTATGAGTCTCTGTGAAAGTGAACTCTACCTTGATGGGACTGCAGGTTTGGCATCAGGGTTGCAGAGGGAACTTGATGTATACTGACTCTTATTTTGATATGAACTAGAATCATGAAGCCCTTCTCACATTCCTCCACTCCACTGCCAGCACACATAAGCACAGTGTTGCACACACACACACACACACACACACACACACACACACACACACACACACACACACGCATGCACACATATGCAGATTTGCATGCACACACACACACACGTGTTGATGTGAGATGAGATGATTACTTACTGAATGGGCCCACTGGAATGAAGGGATTATGAAAGATGGAAGCAGAGAGAGAAAAAAAGAATGAATGAAAAGGACAGGAAGGGGAGTTGATGGCCGGTGAACCTGACACTCAGCAGACACAGTACATTATTTTTACTCAAATCTGAAGTGTGTGTTCCCTACTTGTCACAAGTTTTGAAATCTGTGTTGTGAAGTCAGTCAGTGATAAATGAGCTGTAATGGCTTGTAGCTCGACCCCCGAACCCTAACCCTAACCACAAAGTACCAGGATGATTGATATGAGTATTATGGAGTGGAGGAACGTGTTAGTGGAAGAGAGGAGAGAGGCGATAGAGGACATGCTTCTACAGAGCTCTGGGTTCCTGGGTGAGGGTGTGTGACTGGGCCTGGGGTCCTGGGTGAGGGGCTGGGCCTGGGGCCCTGGGTGAGGGGCTGGGCCTGGGTGAGGGGCTGGGCCTGGGGTCCTGGGTGAGGGGCCTGGGTGAGGGGCTGGGCCTGGGGTCCTGGGTGAGGGTGAGGGACTGGGCTCCTGGGTGAGGGGCTGGGCCTGGGTGAGGGGCTGGGCCTGGGGCCCTGGGTGAGGCGCTGGGCCTGGGGTCCTGGGTGAGGGGCTGGGCCTGGGCTCCTGGGTGAGGGACTGGGCCTGGGGTCCTGGGTGAGGGACTGGGCCTGGGGTCCTGGGTGAGGGACTGGGCCTGGGGTCCTGGGTGAGGGACTGGGCCTGGGTGAGGGGCTGGGCCTGGCGTCCTGGGTGAGGGTGAGGGACTGGGCCTGGGGTCCTGGGTGAGGGGCTGGGCCTGGGCTCCTGGGTGAGGGACTGGGCCTGGGCTCCTGGGTGAGGGACTGGGCCTGGGGTCCTGGGTGAGGGACTGGGCCTGGGCTCCTGGGTGAGGGACTGGGCCTGGGGTCCTGGGTGAGGGACTGGGTGAGGGGCTGGGCCTGGGGTCCTGGGTGAGGGGCTGGGCCTGGGTGAGGGGCTGGGCCTGGGGTCCTGGGTGAGGGTGAGGGACTGGGCCTGGGGTCCTGGGTGAGGGACTGGGCCTGGGGTCCTGGGTGAGGGGCTGGGCCTGAGATCCAGTCAACAAACATTTGCTCTGTTGTGAATACATGAATACTTCAGCTGGCTGCTCGACACTCTGCTAACCAACAGCTGTCCAACAGAGTAATCCCCACGCCTCAACATAAGCTCCTAGCAGCAGGGTGTGTGTGTGTGTGTGTGTGTGTGTGTGTGTGTGTGTGTGTGTGTGTGTGTGTGTGTGTGTGTGTGTGTGTGTGTGTGTAAGTGCGTGTGTGTGCGCGCATTTGGTCTCCCCAGTCATTGACTCCGGTGAATCATGATTCACAAGTCAGCTATTACAAACCGAATTGCCATTGAAAACTGACAGATGTGAGAGAATCAGGCTGTTTCCAAATTGAATTTCAATGGAGCTGGAGCTAGTGTTTCAGAACAGCCCTCCCAGAGTCATCCCCAACTGTGAGCAACAAGCAGTTGACCTGGACAGGAACAGAGAAATCTGTGTATATGTGTACGTGTGTGTGTATGTTCTCACCATGGACCTGCAGTGTCCCTGAGGCTTCAGTCTTGCCCACGCTGTTCTCAGACACGCAGGTGTAGGTTCCCTCATCCTCCGCAGTCACCTGGCTCAGACGCAGCCTGCCCTCGCTGACCTCTGACCTGCTCTCACACACACACACACACCTGGGTCAGCACTGCGGCCACCTCTGTGTGAGTGTGAGTGTGTGTGTGTGTGTCCTACCTGCCACGGGGTAGCTCCCCCTCCTCTCTCCTCCAGCGCAGCGTGGGGGCGGGGTCACCGTGAGCCTCACACAGGAAGTCCACCGTCTCCTCCGCCATCACCACCTGGTTGATAGGACGCCTGGTGAACACTGGCCTCTCTGAGAGGAGGGGAGGAGGGAGGGGATGAGAGGAGGGGGGGAGGGGGAGGGCAGAAGAGGAGAGGAGGGGAGGGGGGAAGGGATGAGAGGAGGGGGGGAGGGGTGGGCAGAAGAGGAGAGGAGGGGAGGGGGGAGGGGGGGAAGGACAACGAGAGACAATATTAGTAATTTTGTTGGCAATAGTTTTTTTTCTTCTCAATATCCAATTGTTTCTCACAAATCAAAAACAACTGCTATATTGAATTGGAAAAATAGAGAGAATAGAAGATTGAGGGTGTAAAAAAAAAAATCCATTCCTGTGTTGGCCTGATAAAAATAGAGCTCAACAGAAGGAGGAGGCATCTCACCAAACACCACCAGCTCGGCAGGGTCGCTGTCCTTCTCCCCCACCATGTTGGTGCCCACGCACACGTACATGCCAGCATCAGACTTCCTGGTGTTGGAGATCATCAACTTCCCCCCACGGATCTGACGGGAGGAGAGAGATACAGAGACAGAGAGAGAGAGAGGAGAGAGAGATACAGAGAGAGAGGAGAGAGGAAGACAGAGAGACAGAGAGAGAGATACAGAGAGAGAGAGGAGAGAGGAAGACAGAGAGACAGAGAGAGACAGAGAGAGACAGAGAGAGAGAGAGAGAGAGAGAGAGAGAGAGAGACAGAGACAGAGACAGAGAGAGAGAGAGAGAGAGAGAGAGAGAGAGAGAGAGAGAGAGAGAGAGAGAGAGAGAGAGAGAGAGCGAGAGAGAGAGAGAGAGAGAGGAGATGTAAACAAGCATGTTAGTAAACAACTAACAGGCCTGCAGGGTGATGTTCCAGTCACATGACCCAGAGACCAGGCACAGTCAACACTCACTAGGTGCTCTGGTTCTCTCTCTCTCTCTCCCTCCCTCTCTCTCTCTCCCTCCCTCTCCGTCTGTTGTCTGTGTCTCTCTCTCTGTCTCTCTATCTCCCTCTTTTTCTATCTTTCAATTCAATTTAAATTCAATGGGCTTTATTGGCATGACAAACAAATATTATATTGCCAAAGGAAAGGTGAAATTACTGAAATATTTTCTTATATACACTTCTCTCACTGGTATATTGTCTCTGTGTCTATTACACTGACACTCATGCATGGACACACTCAATCGAATGCCAATCAATGCAATTCCGTCATCAAAATAGCTTTTCAATTATCACCATTGATGAAACCGTATGGATTTTAAATTTTGCTATTCTTCTCGCCAATAATCAAAAATCCATGTGGTTTCAGCAAGCAATGTAATCACCAGTCACCACAGGCTGTCCTGGGCACAGCAGTGACATGAGGAGAGAAACCTACATCATTACCTGAAGAAAGAACTACTCTGTATCTAGGAGTGTGGTTGAAGCCAGACTAAGGATTTAAAAATGTAGACTAGCAATGTAAACTTGGCCAACACTACACAAGCCCTGTGATGCTCTGCTACCAGTCAGACGATTTAAAGATGGTGAGCTGATTTACGGTAATCCTGTCGTCGCGGTCGTTGACGCGGACGTTGTTCCTCTTCCAGGAGATGGTGGGTTCAGGGTGTCCTCTGGGAGGAACACACTCCATCACTGCAGGCTCGCCTGCAGCCACCACCACGTCACTGGGGGTCTGGCGGAAATCATCTCTCAGAACTGGAGGAGAGGAGGAGAGGGGAGAGGAGAGGACAGGGGAGGGGAGGGGAGGAGAGGGGAGGAGAGGAGAGGAGAGGAGAGGGGAGGGGAGGGGAGGGGAGGGGGGAGGGGAGGGGAGGGGGGAGGGGGGAGGGGGGAGGGGAGAGGGGAGAGGAGAGGAGAGGGGAGGGGAGGAGAGGGGAGGAGTGGGGAGGAGAGGGGAGAGGAGAGGGGAGGGGAGGAGAAGAGAGGAGTGGGGAGGAGAGGGAAGGAAAGGGGAGGAGAAGATGATCAGGGTTTCTTGAAGGTCATCATAAGCAAGGTTTCCTACTCCAGTTCTATCACAGAGGCACCAGACTCAGAGTCAACACTGCAAAGTTTTTACTACAAATACAAGAACAAATCATTATTTCTTACAAGCATTTTCATGTGGTGCACGCACACACACAGAAGATGATCAGGGTTTCTTGAAGGTCATCATAAGCAAGGTTTCCTACTCCAGTTCTATCACAGAGGCACCAGACTCAGAGTCAACACTGCAAAGTTTTTACTACAAATACAAGAACAAATCATTATTTCTTACAAGCATTTTCATGTGGTGCACGCACACACACACACACACAGACACACACACGCACACGCACACACACACACTAACTCCAACATAAGTTCATTTTAAATTTAACAAGCCAGCAGATTGGGGCGGTTCCTAACACACTATGGTATTGATGTTGATGGCAGGCTGCTATTTGATTGGAGGCAGCCCATGCGTGATATCGCTGGCTCTTTTAGCTCTGGAGCTTGATCCTGAAGTCAAACAATTCTATCAGCAGCTCACCGGGCGTGATACTATTGGAAACTGACAAAGCGATGTAGCGACTGAATTCCAGTAAATTGGAGAGGGGGGTTGAGCGTGTGGGCGAGCGGGGGACAGGCAGCAGCAGAAGAAAAATCTGATAAGGAGCCATTAAAGAAGATCCAGATGCTCTCAGCTGAGGAGGTCGAGAGACACTGGTGGAGAGAGACACTGGTGGAGAGAGAGAGACACTGGTGGAGAGAGAGAGACACTGGTGGAGAGAGGGAGACACTGGTGGAGAGAGAGAGACACTGGTGGAGAGAGAGAGACACTGGTGGAGAGAGAGAGACACTGGTGGAGAGAGAGAGACACTGGTGGAGAGAGAGAGACACTGGTGGAGAGAGAGAGAGAGGGGCTGGTGGTGTTTTTTTTTGTTGAATTGCTGTTCCACACAGTTTTGTGTGTGTGTGTGTGTGTGTGTGTGTGTGTGTGGGGCTTGACTTGTGTTTGTACGGTGTGGGTGTGTGTCCTGGGAGTGTGTGTGGAGCCGACTGAATAATGAATGTGCTTTGTGTCAAAAAGAAGAGCAGCTCATTATTGATGAAAGACACTGAGCTGATGAAGGAGCAGAGACACACAGTCACACACACACACAGTCACACACCCTACAGTACGTTCAGAATCAGCTGTTCACTCCGGATGCTTACATTTACATTTAGTCATTTAGCAGACGCTCTTATCCAGAGCGACTTACAGTAAGTACAGGGACATTCCCCCGAGGCAAGTAGGGTGAAGTGCCTTGCCCAAGGACACAACGTCAGTTTGCATGACCGGGAATCAAACTGGCAACCTTCGGATTACTAGCCCGATTCCCTAACTGCTACAAGTTTCTGTTTACTTCATGTCCAAGTTTGGGTGACCTGATATAAAGCCTCATCTTAATAATAAAGAGGTAGAGCTAGTCAAACTGATTTTTAGTAAGAGTCGACACATTCTGAATTCTTCTTGTCAGCGATGCAGAGTCAGCTGGTGGGATGTAGACTAGCTAACTGGCCCAAAGGAAGACATGTTGTATTTGGTCAACAAAAGCCTCTCTTTATCTCTCTCTCTCTTTCTTAGGTTTCTATAAAGCTTGACAGATGTGTCCCTAAGGTAGGTTCCCTCTCTCTCCTCCACCCCTTTGAATTCATTTTTCTCCTCTCCTCTTCAGGTTGGATACCTGGAGGCCCCGTTTCAGCTTTCTCTCCTCCCCTTCTCCTCCCCCTCTCCTCCCCCTGTCCTCCTCCTGTATCAGTCTGCCTGTCAGACCCTCCGGGGCTGCAGGTGTAGGGTTGTCTTTTGTATTCCCAACTTAGGTGACACACAGTAAAGGTCACCACCACACTTGCCTTCCAGCTAGGAGGGCGGTTAAAGCGGCAGTCTAAGCGTGTGATTTAGAGAAGGTGGACTATCTGGCTTGGAGAGGGATTCCCTGCGTGAACTCAACACCACAAAACCTTCTCAAAAACGCTTCTCAGCAATGTTCCTTTTCGATCAAAATTTGTTCCTGCAGTTGGAAACTTTTTAACTATCTTTTCCCTGTTTCATCCATTAAAAACATCCTCTTCTTTGAAGCTGGGAGTGAATCTGAGAGTGGGAGTACCGCTGGGTAATCACATGACAGACAAGCGGCAGGAGAATTGGACGTCTTGTACTAATCATGATGATTTGATTAGTGCTATCACTGGGCCATATCAATAAACCTCCTACTTAAGATCTTTTGCTGAACTGGCGAACTGCTAAGCAGCAGAACTGTCAAGTGCCGGAGAGGATCTGAGGAGGAGCATGTTAGTGTTCGTTGGTGGATCCAGTTCAGTGGATATGCAGCAGCAGCCTTCATGTACACTGCTTGTTGGTCGTCAGTGTTCTGCTCTAAGCTCACTGTTTATGGTCTGCAAACCCTATAGGTTATGTTTTAATATCTCTATACTGAGATTCTTTATTGCTGTTCTTGATTAGAGGTTGAAACAACCTTTCGAAAACGCCACTGTTTTGAATATGACCTGCCAAGTGTCTCGCCTGACTTCACACCCCAAACTGACAAATGAACCAGTACAGCTGTGGTGCTGTAGTTCAGTTGAGCTTCTGAAATATATATATATTTCTATTTTCTATATGCACTATTTGTACATCGCTTTGGATACAAGCCTCAGCTAAATGAATAAACTGTAAAAAGTTCACTGTTAAACATCCAGTTGGCCCCCATGGAAACGTGTTCTATTGTGGCAGATCTAAATATAGTCTACATGAGGTACAGTGTTTAAAAACTGGGATCCAGTTTGTTCTTCAGCTCAAAATTCCTCCCACACTCCTGACCCTGAGAGACCCAGATCCCAACAGAGCCCTACCAGAGAACGAATAGTAATTGCTTCGTCTAAATCTGGATGCTAAACATCAACAGTGAATGCAGAGCGTGCTGTTTTACATGAGGATGGAGATGAAGTCTGTGCTGGTGTTATACAGAAAGGAGGATGGATTCAGCTGTATTGAACATAGGGTTTGTGTGTGTGCACTTTGAGTGTTTGTTTGTGTGTGTGTGTGTGTGTGTGTGTACAGTGTGAGCGAGAGTGTGTGTTTGTGAGCATGCCAATAGTTTTCAGAATTCATTACAGTGTGCTCTTGTGGGGCTGTGTTAGTAATGTAAATCCGTGTGTGGGTTGTATGTACTTTTGTGTCGCATGTCTGGCGTACGACTCGAGGCAGGTTTGTCTTCAGGGCTGCCAACTTAAAAAAAAACCTTGGAGTGAGATTTGGTGGGGCCAACCAACATGTTGCTGAGTACAAAGCCCCCCCTGTTTACTCTGTTTCAGGCTTCTCTGTTCTCCTCTCTCCTCCTTTCCTCTACTTTCACTTTGAGGAAACTTTTTTTTTTAAAGGTTGCAAAAATATTTTTGAAAAAAAGTTTGGTTTTAGATTTTTTGATTGCATTTCACGTGTGTTTGCACACAATTTACAAACATCTAACCTTTCCAAACTTTTTTTACTCAAAACTTGCCTGAAACTGAGTAGAGTAAATGTTCTTTCTAAACATCTGAGGACATCTGAGGACTAGCTACAGTTCCTCTCTGTGAGGACAGGATGAACGACCCGTCTCATTAGGTCTGGTGATTCCTATCTCAGTCAATAAGGCCTCTCAGCTCGCCCGCTCTCGGCTCGCCCGCTCTCGGCTCGCCCGCTCTCGGCTCGCCCGCTCTCGGCTCGCCCGCTCTCCGCTCTCGGCTCGCCCGCTCTCGGCTCGCCCGCTCTCGGCTCGCCTGCTGCAGGGTCGTTTCTCTGACTGTCAAGATAGTGCCGCGTCCTTCCGGGGCGGGTGTGATGCAGCATACATCAGCATCTGGGGTTTGTATGCAAGGTCACTCCAGATAGGAACAGCTGGGAAGACGGGGGATATTTTTCATTTCCTCCCAAAGTGTCAGTGACATATGACAATTGTCTCTCTCTCTCGCTAAGGAAGACCATCTGTATAAATCTTCTTCGTCACCCTCCATCCTGAGAGCTCTCCCCCCCCCCCCCCCCCTGGATGGACCACGCTGGGGCCTGGGCTCCACACACCCTGATTAGACTCTGGATCTCACCCTGGACCCTGGAGCCCAGATTAAGCTGGTGACCTTTGACCTCTGAAGCCCCGCCCCCCCAGGCACGGCCCTTCAGCCCAACCTGAGTGATCCCCTCCACCAGGAGAGAGGTGCAGCTAGGACACACACACAGTCACACTCACCCCCACACACGCAAACACACCAAACACACACATGCACACACAAAGACTGGGACCACTCACATGTTCCTGAAAGCCTAATAAAGTCAATCCCATTCCCTCTCAGCCTCGTAAAGAAAATCAATGTTTCATCTTAAAACCTTCTGTTTTTTAGCGAGATCTTTTACAGAGTCAACAATCCCCTCCATGTTTGTTTGATCTCGCCCTCAAATCCCATCGCTCAGCGAGAGCCACTTGTTTTTGTAATGGATAGCAAATACAGCACTCACTAAATCTACAAATGACATCATTTTGTCCACAACACACGTTAGAGTCAACGTGAAGAACCATAGGCTAGCATAAAACATTAAAAAAATTATGAAAATCAAGCTACATTTATTTACAGAGGACAGGGTCTGTAGCTGTAGGTACAGTGGACAGGGTCTGTAGCTGTGGGTACGGATGACAGGGTCTGTAGCTGTGGGTACGGATGACAGGGTCTGTAGCTGTGGGTACAGAGGACAGGGTCTGTAGCTGTAGGTACAGAGGACAGGGTCTGTAGCTGTGGGTACGGATGACAGGGTCTGTAGCTGTAGGTAGAGAGGACAGGGTCTGTAGCTGTAGGTACAGAGGACAGGGTCTGTAGCTGTGGGTACGGATGACAGGGTCTGTAGCTGTGGGTACGGATGGCAGGGTCTGTAGCTGTAGGTACAGAGGACAGGGTCTGTAGCTGTAGGTACAGTGGACAGGGTCTGTAGCTGTGGGTACAGTGGACAGGGTCTGTAGCTGTGGGTACGGATGACAGGGTCTGTAGCTGTGGGTACGGATGACAGGGTCTGTAGCTGTGGGTACAGTGGACAGGGTCTGTAGCTGTAGGTACAGTGGACAGGGTCTGTAGCTGTGGGTACGGATGACAGGGTCTGTAGCTGTGGGTACGGATGACAGGGTGACTCTATTCAACATGAGAGCCTGTGGTATATCAGGCATCATCTGTGCTCCTGATTTGACATAAATGCTTGGGGCAGACGGCATCTCACTTTTAATTAAAAATGTTCTATATCACCAGATTCACAAACAGGGTGTGTGTGTGTTTGTGTGTGTGTTTTCTAGTGACAGTGGCTATAATTTTCATCTCCTCCTCATGAATAAATATTCCGATTGTGGAGAGAGAATGACGGATGGTCCCTTGGCTGGGGCAGGGAGGGAGGGAGGGATGGGGGGAGGGTGAGGGAGGGAGGGATGGAGGGATGGAGGGGTGGGTGGGGGTGCATGTAGCACGGCGGTCATCTGTCAATCTGTCGACTTGCATCTCAACCTGATACGAGACAATCTTTCACACACAGAAGCACTGACACACTCAAGCAGCCTAGGCAGAAATACATAAACACGTCATTTGTAGACACGCGCTCACACACACACCTATATAGGGCATTTCTGGTCCTGCAAACCCTAATCGCTGTGCTTCATCATCCTGGAACATTGATCAGATTTAGAAACTGAAAACACAGCATCGTTCTCTACAAGCCCTTGAGAACTCCCTCTCCCTCCTTGCCTCCCTCCCTCCCTGCCTCTCCCTCCCTGCATCTCCCTGCATCTCCCTGCCTCTCCCTCCCTCCCTGCCTCTCCCTCCCTCCCTGCCTCCCTCCCTGCCTCCCCCTCCCTGCCTCTCCCTCCCTCTCCCTGCATCTCCCTGCCTCTCCCTCCCTCCCTGCCTCTCCCTCCCTCCCTCCCTCCCTGCCTCCCTCCCTGCCTCTCCCTCCCTGCCTCTCCCTCCCTGCCTCTCCCTCCCTGCCTCTCCCTCCCTGCATCTCCCTGCCTCTCCCTCCCTGCCTCTCCCTCCCTGCATCTCCCTCCCTGCATCTCCCTCCCTGTCTCCGTTCCTGCCTCGTCCAGAGTGGAGGCTGAACATCAGTCCCTGCTCTTTGTGGACCTAAATAAATGTATTCATGCATGTTAAGGAGTCTAGTCTCAATTGCTACAAGAGTGATGTGTTTGACATTCAATGCAAACGTCTGGCTGCATACCCCAAAAGGTCATTGTATGCGATCGCCCTGCGTCTTGTGTGAGGGGAATTAATCAGGGCCGACGCCGCCCCTCCAAACATTGACATACTGTTTGCACTGGAAGCCAAATCCATCTGGGCCTCCCCTGGCCTCTCCTGGCCTCCCCTGGCCTCCCCTGGCCTCCCCTGGCCTCCCCTGGCCTCCCATGGCCTCCCATGGCCTCCCATGGCCTCTCCTGGCCTCTCCTGGCCTCCCCTGGCCTCCCCTGGCCTCCCCTGGCCTCCCCTGGCCTCTCCTGGCCTCTCCTGGCCTCTCCTGGCCTCCCCTGGCCTCCCCTGGCCTCTCCTGGCCTCCCCTGGCCTCTCCTAGTGAAGAGGGGACGCCAGCCTCGGGCCCAGAGGTATTGACAGACGTGAGGTTGGGGTGGCAGGCTGTGTGCGCGTGTCTCAGGGTGACAGCTGATCAATAAGATGATAGTTAGCGGGTGGAACGTAGCAGATGGACAGCCTTCAGGGTGTCACCATGGAAACCAGTTGCCCTCTCCACTTTCATTGGGCTTCTAGCCTGCAGCTACCACCCACAGACAAGGACACTCTGGCACACAGTACCCTCACACACACAGTACCCTCACACACACACACACACACACACACACACACACACAGTACCCTCACACACACACACACAGGTCCTCACTTGCAAAGTGAACATACCCTATAAACACACAGATAGTAAAACTTGTAAAAATGTACACACATGCCAAGATGTGAACCAATGCATGCTCACATGCGCGCACAAACATAAACGCATAAACACAGCTCCACAGAACTATGAGCAAACACAGATAGGAAATGAAGTACAGTATGACTCATTTGTAAATGTACCACATGCCAACATGTTGAGTCTACAAACAGAGTATGTTCAACTACACACACACACGCACACACACATGCACACACACACACGCACGCACGCACACACGCACGCACGCACGCACGCACGCACGCAAACACACACACACTCGACCATACATTTCACAGCGCTCTCTGAAATCGGAGGCCTCAATAGATAGTCAACCTGACATTCCAACACACAAGCCTAACCTCCCACAGACCTGACTCCATCTGCCTCTCCTCGTGTACGCCACACACACACACACAGATCCTGTCAAACACAGACACATACACACATCCTTTCACACACATACAGATACATAATCACACATGGACTAAACCTACAAGCCTATTCTGAAATCCTTGATAAATTAGTGACAAATTATGATATATTCAATGTTAACTTACTCCATCAATGTATTTGACCAACAGTAAATATTGTGTATTCCACTGTAGCATCATAATTGTGGATGAGAGTAAGTGTGTGTTAAGCTGAAATACACACAGTTTAGTGTGGAATGACTCATGTTCTTGCGGTGTCAACACCACTTACGTACATCTCTCTTTCAGAAACCTCTCCACATCTTCCAAGACTCTCTCAAACCACCAACCCCACAGGAACCCTCTCACCTCCCCCACTCCCCTCACCTCCCCCACTCCCCTCACCTCCCCCACTCCCCTCCCCTCACCTCCCCCACTCCCCTCACCTCCCCCACTCCCCTCCCCTCACCTCCCCCACTCCCCTCCCCTCACCTCCCCCACTCCCCTCACCGCACCTCCCCCCACCTCCCCCACTCCCCTCCCCTCACCTCCCCCAGTCCCCTCACCTCACCTCCCCCACTCCCCTCACCTCCTCCACTCCCCTCCCCTCACCTCCCCCACTCCCCTCACCTCACCTCCCCCACTCCCCTCACCTCCCCCCCTCCCCTCACCTCCCCCACTCCCCTCACCTCCCCCACTCCCCTCACCTTCCCCACTCCCCTCACCCCCTTTCTCCTTCCTTCTCTCTCTCTTTAATTTTCTTTCTTCTCTGTCTGTAGTCTCTCTTCCCTCTCTCCTCCTTCCTTCCTTCCCTCTAGTTTGTGTCATTAAACCACACAAAGCTATCACCAACAGGTTCACTCCAAGTCATTTGTGGCAGGAATTGAGTTTCAGACCAGACAGTCTACATGTTTGGCTGTTTTGTTCCAGTAAAAGAGTTGACAGTTCCGGGATACATCAGATATAACTACAGCGACAGTCCACATTGTTAATACATTTTATTTACAGATTTGCCGAACTGTCTTTGTCAGTATGTGTGTGTGTGTGTGTGTGTGTGTGTGTGTGTGTGTGTGTAGGGGGCTGTGTGTGTGTGCTTCCACACCTGAGGGTGGTGGTCTGTAGGTGTCTCTCTTGATACAAGGCTGTTCGTGCTGACAGACAGTCCATCCTCTTTTGCAAGGGCCACAGCTGTCATGTTGAACAGCTTGTGTGTGTGTGTGTCTGTGTGTGTGTGTCTGTGTGAGGAGTGTGTGTGTGTGTGTGAGGTGGGGTTAGGACAGATGTCCAGGCTGCATGAGCCTCTAAGCACAAAACAGCCCCTCCTCTCTTGCAACATAGCGCGCACACACACACACGCACACACACACACACACACACACACTCCCCCTCCAATATCCTCCCCTGGACGGTCCATCATCGGAGGCTGATAGGGATCAGGGAGGGCCTCTGGTAATGAGGCGGGGAGGCGGGCTGGTGATGAGGCAGGGAGGCGGGGAGGAGGGCTGCTGGAGACAAACACAGAGCTGAGGGCCCAGGGGCCCACTGACACTGCCCTGGGGACCACAGAGAGAGGAGTGTGTGTGTGTGTGTGTGTGTGTGAGAGAGAGTGTGTGTGTATGTCCGGGAGGGTCCACCCTTGCCCAACCGCGCTCTCTCGCTCTCGCTCTCTCTCTCGCTCTCTCGCTCGCTCTCTCTCTCGCTCTCTCTCTCTCTCTCTCTCTCTCCTGTTGTACCTGACCCCCCCTTCTGTCCTCCCTCCCTGGTTGTGAGATCTGCTCCCACAGGCCTCACACAGGACACCTCTCCCCTGCTAACCCTGTCACTGAGCCCAGTTAGCCAGCCAGCCACACACATCTCTACGACAGAGTCTTTCCCAGCTGATAGATGAAGAGCAGCTGTTCTGTACGGAGGCAGAACATGAATAATTATTTCCCTTTCACTGGTGAAAACCCCTCCTGACACACCAGGTTGGAAGAAAGTGCTCAACCATTTCAGCTGCACTTTTCACCGCCTCTTGTCTCTTTTCGCTTCCGAACAGGTGACCTGCTCTTTCTTCCCCGTAAAAAGATCGAGAGATGAGGCGGGAATGTGTTTTGGGTGTGGATGGAGTGACTGCAGTGATGACGGGCTGTTTTTCTGTGCAGCTGGAAGTCTCTAAGTCTCCTCTGCTTTGAAATGATTTCTATGATCGTATTTTGCTTACTACCACTTCCCAAAACATGAAAGAAAAAACCTGTACTTGCCCACACCTCAGTGCCTCAGAATCACCTTGCGGAAAAAAACACTGAAATACAGTTTATAATTCAACCGTCCAACACTGAACAGGAATCAGGCAGCCCTAACAGTAGTGAGGAGCAAACAGCAGGAGAGAGAGAGAGATGGATAAGCTGTCAGGCTGCAGTGTCTCAGGGCTGTTCAGGTGTTCAGAAACGCCCTGCTTCCTCTCCACCCCAGACTGTGTCATCTCCACGCCAGACTGTGTCCTCTCCACCCCAGACTGTGTCCTCTCCACCCCAGACTGTGTCCTCTCCACGCCAGACTGTGTCCTCTCCACCCCAGACTGTGTCCTCTCCACCCAGACTGTGTCCTCTCCACCCCAGACTGTGTCCTCTCCACCCCAGACTGTGTCCGGCCGACAGACGCAGTCAGAAGTGACTGCAGACAAACAGCCACAGCCACCCTGGGCTGGAGGAGGACCTCATTACCAGGCTGAGGGGGGGGTGGAGGGGGCAGGGGGGCGCCGTGGAAGGGTCGAGGGTGAGTGTGTGTGTGTGGTGCGTGTGGTGTGTGTGTGTGGTGTGTTGGAGGAGGATAGAACTGTGAGTGTATTTAAGGAACAACTTCACATAAGCATGCTGGAGGTGAATATTTAGATTTAGGGTTGTGATTCGGTAGCAAGCTTGGGGTCACATCAAAACGGAGTGTGTGTGTGGTGTGTGTGTGTGTGGTGTGTGTGTGTGGTGTGTGTGTGTGGTGTGTGTGTGTTCTGGATCTTGGCTTGCCTCCCTCTTCGGCAGCTCCAGCCAGATGCATGCTGGGATGTTGTGATTGAAACTCGGCCTTACTTCAAGTCAAGCTCAGAGGCCACATTGAAATAGAACTCTGAACCCCAGAGAGCTCCAGCTCCTCTTCTCTCTACTGCTGCTCCCCAGAACCAACCCTGCTCTGCTCTGGTCTGAGGACAGCCTCTCCTGCTGCTCCCCAGAACCAGCCCTGCTCTGCTCTGGTCTGAGGACAGCCTCTCCTGCCGTTCCCCAGAACCAGCCCTGCTCTGCTCTGGTCTGAGGACAGCCTCTCCTGCCGTTCCCCAGAACCAGCCCTGCTCTGCTCTGGTCTTAGGACAGCCTCTCCTGCTGCTCCCCAGAACCAGCCCTGCTCTGCTCTGGTCTGAGGACAGCCTCTCCTGCCGTTCCCCAGAACCAGCCCTGCTCGGCTCTGGTCTGAGGACAGCCTCTTACAGCACACACAGTTACACTAGCACATGTACCCAGCACACACAGTACACTAGCACATGTACCCAGCACACACAGTACACTAGCACATGTACCCAGCACACACAGTACACTAGCACATGTACCCAGCACACAGCCAGGAGGGTGTCCCCCACCACCAGCAGTCCAGCTGTAACTGAGGCCCAATCAGGGCTCACAGGTTAACCCTCCACACTATCTCCCTGGCACGTGTGTGTGTGTGTGTGTGTGTGTGAGTGTGAACAGGACAGTCTCTCAACACGCCAGACTGCTGACACATCATTCTTGAGGAACGTACAACATTTACTAAACCCACAGTAGAACGACGGCTTCTTAATCTCCTAAAACTCATTTCCAAATGACTCATCCTGGTCTTTCAAGAATCAAAGTAAAGTTACGGAAAATGATTATAATTCCAGCACGGTAAAATAATTCCATACACCCTTTCGAGAGGTGCATATGACCCCAGTGGAAATTCAAGAATGTAAATTATTTTGAACAATGTACAATTCATTCCTTTTGACTGTGTTCGTTATAATGCAAATGACGTACACAGTCAGACACAATGAGGCCCTTCTTAAAATCATCCAGTCGGTCATTAAATATTCAAACCGTTTCCATCCTTTACTTCAACGTGGAAGACTACAGTTGAATAAATTAAAAAGGAAAAACACTTGTGCTAAGTGACTTTGACAGCCTGTAAGTTCTCAGCAGAAACAGATGAGAGGCTGAGAGACTCGAGGACAAAGACGTGCGTCCGCGATGATGATGGCTCTGCGCGGCTCCGCACGGCTCCGCACGGCTCCGCGGGAGGGCTGCTGTTTACAGATTCCTCCGGCTCGTTCTACTGCATCTACATCCTGTCTGCTCAGTGGAGCGTGAGTGTGTGAATCCAAGCCCCAAAGTCAGTACTGTGTGTGTGTGTGTGTGTGTAGCCCCACTATCCCTCCACCCTGGACATACGTTGGGGCTGGACCCAGAACAGCCCACCAGAGAACAATGTCCTTGGGCTGAGGGGGGCTGGGGGCGCTGGGGGGGGCTGGAGAGGATGGTGGTGTGGATGGCAGTAGGACCAGAGGAGGGCCCCAGCGCCCCCAGCCTCACGCCCCCAGCCCCCCAAGCGTGCTCCTTTTACATGCAGATTGTCTCAACAATAAGTCCATTAGAGAGGTGGGCTAATCCCATGCGTGTGGCCAACTAATAGAAGCATTGTCTGCCCTGAAAGAGGATTACTCTAATCTAGCCAGGCTTGGCCTCGGCCTATAGGAGGTGAGCAAGAGGGCATTCTAGAACCCCATTTGGCCCCCCTCCCTCCTCCCAGAATGACCCCTCACTCTGTCTACTGTACTCCGACCATCTGGGGGGGGGGGGGCAGGGGGTAGGGGGTAACTGTTGAGAAGGAGGAACAGCACTAGGAGGAAGGTTCATGTCCAGCTAACCAGCTTGGTTCTGGTTCGACTGCAGCGATCTGCTGTGAGGACACTAATGAGGTGTTGAATAAGGATCTCTGCTGATGAATAATTGAAAAGCAGGTTTTAAACGGTCATTAATCAGATCACCAGGAGAGGGGACAGGCAACCCCCATTTCAGCCCCGGCCTGGGGGAGGAGTTAAACACAGGTCTGACCTGGGGGAGGAGTTAAACACAGATCTGACCTGGGGGAGGAGTTAAATACAGATCTGACCTGGGGGAGGGGTTAAACACAGATCTGACCTGGGGGAGGAGTTAAACACAGGTCTGACCTGGGGGAGGAGTTAAACACAGATCTGACCTGGGGGAGGAGTTAAACACAGATCTGACCTGGGGAGGAGTTAAACACAGGTCTGACCTGGGGGAGGAGTTAAACACAGGTCTGACCTGGGGGAGGAGTTAAACACAGGTCTTACCTGGGGGAGGAGTTAAAGCTTCACTCTGCAAATCAGTTAGACACCAAGCAATCACAGTTTGCTTTTTCAACTCCCACGGGTGAGATGGCGTGTCTCTCTCAGGGTGGGAGGGCGTGTCTCTCTCAGGGTGGGAGGGCGTGTCTCTCTCAGGGTGGGAGGGTGTGTCTCTCTCAGGGTGGGAGGGCGTGTCTCTTTGGAGGTGAGCAGGAGGTCGGGGGGGGGGGTGTATAGGACGCCCGGCCTCCACCCTCTCATCTGCTCCTCCAGAGGTAACAAAGCGTGATCACATACAACTGCCGGGGCAAATGATGTATTGTTCTCTATAGCCTGCTGTATCCTCCCCCCTCCTCCTCCTCCTCCTCCCCTCCTCCCCTCCTCCTCCCCTCCTCCCCTCCTCCCCCCCTCCCCCAGGACACAGAAGCGCCTCACAGATGCGTCACTGCTCAGTAACATGGCGGGGGTTCAGAAGGTGGGGGGAGTGAGTGAGTGTGGTGTTTAAGTGTGTGTGTGTGGGAGAGGGCTATCGTAAACTGTGTGTGGGACTGAAGGGCTCTTCCTTCCACCTGTTGTCATGTCTCTCCTATCCCCCCTCCACACACACACACACACACACGCCTCAGGGCACCAGCGTGGGTTTGTGGGCTCGTTAGCCCCCAGTGTGTCTAATTAGAGGGGGCTAGGTGGCCACCACATGGAGGGGGGCTGAGGGGGGTTAGGGGGGCTGAGGGCTACTGCAGACATCCTTATCTGCCAGCCCCCCTGTCGTCCCCCCCACCCTCCTCCCCAAAACCCCCTAATCCTCTAAAGCTCCAAATCCATTTTTCTGCACAGAGCTGAGCAGGGTGGCTGAGGGCTGGGGAGGGGGGAGAGAGAGGGGGGAGAGCTGTTTTGCAGAACCTGTTGTCCGTTACAAGGAGTGTGAAAGTTTCTCTGACACACAAGGATGCAAGACACACACCCACACACACACACCCACACCCACACACACCGCCACACACACACACACCCACACACACGCAGGGGACGGCGGAGTCATCACACCCTTCACCTGTTCACTCCCATGATTCCTTGGGGCAGCTGTCACCCCCGGTGACCTGTTCCCCTGGAAACCAGGGCTGACCTCCACCTGACCTTCAGAGGTCGGAGCACACCCTGGAAGGTTCTCTTTGAAACGCGTCTCCAGGCCTAACCCCTCCTCTCCTCCTCCGCCCTCCCCTCCTCCACCCTCCCCTCCTCCACCCTCCCCTCCTCGCACTCCCAGCATGATTATTCATGAGCCATAAAGCAGTGGAGGGGACATAGTGTGAAGAATAAAACCGTCAGAGCCCTCATAAAACACTCAACAATGGAGGGCCCTGCCCTGCCCTGGGCATGTCTCCTCCATCTACTGTGAGGGATCTACTGTGAGGGATCTACTGTGAGGTGACCTACTGTGAGGGATCTACTGTGAGGGGATCTACTGTGAGAAGATCTACTGTGAGGTGACCTACTGTGAGGGATCTACTGTGAGGGGATCTACTGCGAGGGGATCTACTGCGAGGGGATCTACTGTGAGGGATCTACTGTGAGGGATCTACTGTGAGGGGATCTACTGTGAGGTGACCTACTGTGAGGGATCTACTGTGAGGTGACCTACTGTGAGGGATCTACTGTGAGGGGATCTACTGTGAGGTGACCTACTGTGAAGGATCTACTGTGAGGGGACCTACTGTGAGGTGATCTACTGTGAGGGATCTACTGTGAGGGGATCTACTGTGAGGTGATCTACTGTGAGGGGATCTACTGTGAAAGGATCTACTGTGAGGTGATCTACTGTGAGAGGATCTACTGTGAGAGGATTTACTGTGAGAGGATCTACTGTGGGGTGATCTACTGTGAGGGGATCTACTGTGAGAGAATCTACTGAGAGAGGATCTACTGTGAAGTGATCTACTGTGAGGGGATCTACTGTGTGAGGATCTACTGTGAGGGGATCTACTGTGAGAGGATCTACTGTGAGGTGATCTACTGCACGTTAGATGGGGATCTCTTCTTCATCCCCGGGCGTGGCCTCTCAGGACACGTTACCGGCTTCAACACATCCCTTTTATCCCTGAGAAGGGGTGTGGTCCAAGTGTGTGACATACAGCCTGGTGGGACTTGGCTAGACTCATCCTTAAAGGAACTGCTCAAATAATGTTATGTTGGACACTGATGCACCACTCAGAAGTATGATATAAGATACACATGCATGGATAAGCACATGTGGACACAAATGTAGAAATGCAGACACTCACATTTAGACAGACATGTGGACACACCCAGACCACAGGTCTTCCTGGTCCAGATGGACCCACAGGTTCTGAAGCCAGGGCTGAGCCATCGAGGATCACCAGGCCAGAGGCAGCCCTCTCCCTCCCCCTTCCCCTCTCCTCCTGGCCGGAGAGGCTGGCTGTCCCCCTGCCCCCCTGAGGCTGGGCTGGTCCCTGTCCCAGCCTGGTCCCTGTGGCCGGCTCTTATCTGGAGTGCCAGCGGCTCAGCTCTGAGCTGGCTGGCATGAGCACCGCTCTCCTGGGGGAACCTGGTGACACGCTTCAGGCAAACGTTCTCAAGCCGACTGGAGAGATAAACACACACACACATCTATCCACACACACACACTGGCTGTTGCCATGTGGGGCAGCACATGGGGAATAGAAACAGGAAATACAGGATCTTTATCTGAGAGAGGAAATGCTAGGAATGTGTATTGAATGGTGTGTGTGCAGAGAGAGAAAGAGAGAGAGAGAGAGACAGCTGCAAAGGATGTCCTCTCTCCAGGGCCAGAGAGGACAGAGACCGCCAGTCACAGCCAGCTCCCATCCTTCACTGTCTCCAGGAGAGAGACCTCACCAAGACTGAGATCACTGTCTCCAGGAGAGAGACCTCACCAAGACTGAGATCACTGTCTCCAGGAGAGAGACCTCACCAAGACTGAGATCACTGTCTCCAGGAGGGAGACCTCACCAAGACTGACATCACTGTCTCCAGGAGGGAGACCTCACCAAGACTGAGATCACTGTCTCCAGGAGAGAGACCTCACCAAGACTGACATCACTGTCTCCAGGAGGGAGACCTCACCAAGACTGAGATCACTGTCTCCAGGAGAGAGACCTCACCAAGACTGACATCACTGTTTCCAGGAGAGAGACCTCACCAAGACTGAGATCACTGTCTCCAGGAGACCTCACCAAGACTGAGATCACTGTCTCCAGGAGACCTCACCAAGACTGACATCACTGTCTCCAGGAGACCTCACCAAGACTGAGAGATCACAGTCAAGGACAGGGACAACATCACCAGGCTACAAGTCCTCGTATCAGCCAAAAACCTCCGGGAGAACCCGGGACCTCAGGGGCAGGACCTGCTCTCTCCTCAGGGGCAGGACCTGGTCTCTCCTCAGGGTCAGGACCTGCTCTCTCCTCAGGCAGGACCTGCTCTCTCCTCAGGGGCAGGACCTGCTCTCTCCTCAGGGGCAGGACCTGCTCTCTCCTCAGGGGCAGGACCTGCTCTCTCCTCAGGCAGGACCTGCTCTCTCCTCAGGGGCAGGACCTGCTCTCTCCTCAGGCAGGACCTGCTCTCTCCTCAGGCAGGACCTGCTCTCTCCTCAGGCAGGACCTGCTCTCTCCTCAGGGGCAGGACCTGCTCTCTCCTCAGGGGCAGGACCTGCTCTCTCCTCAGGGGCAGGACCTGCTCTCTCCTCAGGCAGGACCTGCTCTCTCCTCAGGCAGGACCTGCTCTCTCCTCAGGGTCTAGTTTTAGCACAGCAACCCTCTCCCTTAGCATTATTGTCTCAATGTTTTTCTAAATAAAAAACATCAATGTATAGATTTCAGCTCTACACTGAGCAGGAAAGCATTTAGATTTCAAACACCACAACCAGTCAGGCCCAAAACGGACCATTAACTTCTATGAGGCCGAAAGCAACGGCAAGAAATGACTTTACAAAAACACAACCACTCCAGTGTAAGCAATAACTCAAGCTCAAACAGCCCTACTTTCACAGAACACTGCTCCTGCAGCAGGACAGCCAATTACCTCTCAATGTTTTACTATTAAACCCGCCCCTTCATGACCATCAAACCCCCACGGCGGAACACATTTTTGAAAGCCCACATCATAAAAACACAAGGCTTGTGTAGTTACTTTTAACTCATTTGATTTGACTGGTGCAGCTCGTCCAGGAAAGCAGAGCTGAGGGGAACAGGTGGAGCAGGTCTGATTCAGCCTGCAGCCTCTTTACAGCTTCTTTCTTTGCAAAGTTTTTGTATTATTTTTGTGTGCGGAAATCAGAGGAAATTAGGCGTGAATATTAGGTTATGGGCTGGTGCCTAAGAAAACCGGTGGTTTGATGTTGTGTCTAGAGGTTTACAGTCTGTCACTAAGAAGTACTCTACTCTCCCTTCCTTTCAGGTGGTTTGTATTAGCGCATCAAAGGCTGGAGTTTTCTGTTATGGGACTGTCAAGCAAAGGGCATAGTAAATGAAAAATTCCTGAGATGTTTGGAGTTTTAGGGTGAATAACATTGGCCAAGGCTTTCGCTCCTAAAAGGGATGATTGGGGAGTTGAAACGTTCACTGTGTTGTTTGTAAAAATAAACGGTACGACATCACGCTGCTAACAACTGAAGAATGTCTACTGCTGTGAACACTTTAAACATACAGAAAACCGTCAAGTTAATAATGCGTCTCCACTGTTGCTTTGAGATTAAAGCATTTTCTAAATTAATAACATGTAAAAATGTCATGTATGTAAATGTACTCAACTGTATGGCACTTAATACGTGTTTTCAATGTGTGCAGTAAGTAACTGCATGTCCATAAAGTAGATAAATAAATCCCTTGCATATTAATCTACAAACATGCTAAACCATCTAAAACTACAGCTAATCCACAACACAGCTTGGATGCCCGCAAATTACCCGTGTTGTTGTCAAAACTGAATCACGTAATAAAGCCCTAATCCAATATTGGATGATTTAATCTAATAAGGAAATCTAATTGAACCCGTCCACATTTCATTACTCCAGAGCAGATAGTAGTCGGCCGCATAGCAGAACCCTGCAAGGCCTCGCCCGCTAAACATTTGGGACTGGATATTTTCGCGCTCTTCAGGGCAAACATCTGTCAGTGGCGGCAGAAGCTAGCGTGGATGGTTTAGCGCCTGCCTTTCTAAATGTCATCCTGAACCAAACTGCACCTGTCGCCAAATGAAACCTAGTCTGACATCACTTTACCCCTCCCCTTCAACTCCACCATCTGGGCACCACAGCCAAACCGCCGCTGAAACAAAAAGCCCACATCCGCTGAAACAAAAAACCCACTTACTTGCGACTTCCAGCGAGGCGTTGCGGCTGACCGCCTCCCCCAGGTAGTTGCGTGCCACGCACACATACACTCCCTCGTCAGGGCTTGCTGCGGCGCCCGTGGACGATGCGCAGGAAGAAGAGGGAGCCGCTGGGCAGCAGCATGCGGTGAGAGCGAGGGTCCTCGCGGGTCCGTCTCCACGCGCTCCCCGTCCTTGTACCACTCCACCATCGGGGACGGGGCGCCCCTCCGCCTTGCAGTTCAGCGTGGCCGGCTCGCCCTTGGACACGATGAGGTCAGAGGGGTGCTCCACCACCCGCGGGGGGGCGTCTTCCAGCCTGGTACGGGACCCTGCGGACATGGAGGGGAGGGAGAGGGTGAGGCAGCGTGTGAGGGAGAGGAGGAGAGGGGGAGGCAGCGTGTGAGGGAGGAGGAGGAGAGGGGGGAGGCAGCGTGTGAGGGAGGAGGGAGGAGAGGGTGAGGCAGCGTGTGAGGGAGGAGGAGGAGAGGGGGAGGCAGCGTGTGAGGGAGGAGGAGGAGAGGGGGAGGCAGCGTGTGAGGGAGAGGAGGAGAGGGGGAGGCAGCGTGTGAGGGAGGAGGAGGAGGAGAGGGGGGAGGCACTGCGTGTGAGGGAGGAGGAGGAGAGGGTGAGGCAGCGTGTGAGGGAGGAGGAGGAGAGGGGGAGCAGCGTGTGAGGGAGGAGGAGAGGTGGAGGCAGCCGTGTGAGGGAGGAGGAGAGGGGGAGGCAGCGTGTGAGGGAGGAGGAGAGGGGGAGAGACGCGTGTGAGGGAGAGGAGGAGAGGGGGAGGACACAAGGGGAACGAGAGGAGGAAAGGAGGAGAGGGGGAGGGCAGTGTGTGAGGGAGGAGGAGAGGGGGAGGCAGCGTGTGAGGGAGAGGAGGAGAGGGGAGGACACAAGGGAACGAGAGGAGGAAAGGAGGAGAGGGGGAGGACATCCCTGGTTCTGAGGGGAATGTTACATGATAAGGGAGACAGCCCAGCACAGGAAGGGTTTATAGGAGAGACATCTCACCCACGAGAGCTGATGGATGCAATGCAACACATGTAAACAAATCCAATTATACACAGCATCCTTTCCCCCTCAACCTCTCGTGAGAATAACTGCTGCATGAAAAAGCAGGAACATGTTTTTTCCCCTTGTTTTTCAACACACTGCCTTGTGAAATGAAGACCATGGGTAGTCTGTTCAGCGTAACTAGCCATCAAATGAGCGGCTGAAATTACACGCTCTAAATTCAGCCATCTATCAAACTAAACACATCAACTACACAGAGATGAGAAACAGGCCGTGTATAAATACATAAGCATGTCCACGGTTTTCAGAATTCACATAAATCAATCTTCCAAGGGTCTTTGTTTTGCACAAGGAAAGGAAATAACAAAGGAAGTGCTTGAAAGAGAGAGGAGGACAAGGGGAGGCGAGTCTCTCTCTCTCTACAGGTTTAGGTGTGAAAAAACACTTCCAAAACCTTCCTGATAGCAGCTGATAAGGAGAGCTTTGTACCCACGGGGCTAAATGCCTTTCCTCCTGTCAAACCCTCCAGGGTCGTGGGAGTTAACTACTCTGAGGAGAAATGCTTTGGGTTTATGGAGCCGAGAGCAGATCCTCTGATGGGGTAGCTCTCCAATCTATCACCTTCTACAGAGGAACATGTCTGGACTTGTTTGGACTTTACAGGTCCAGTGAGATGCTAACGACTCATTCTATCTGATTTGATCTGACCAGTTCAGATCCTCTTGGCCACACCTGGCTTCAGGAAGTGAGCCTGTTGATGGTGGCTAATTATGCTAAGCTAACACCCTGCCTCTGCTGAGGCCAGAGCTAGCATAGCACGTGACTGTTTGTATGTATGTCGAATGGAATGAAAAAGAACAGTATTAATCATTTCCTAAAGTGCTTTGCGTCCCTCCAGGCTTCAGACTGGCGTAGAGGCGACCACCTGGCTGCTTCTAATAGCTTTTAGGGGTGCATGCGGACGGGCAGAACAGACTTGTGTTGGTGGGGGGCTGACGGGGGGGGGGGGCTGGCAGGGGGGGCTGGCGGGGGTTTTGTGGAGCCCCAGCAGGACAGTGGCTTTAAGAGCCGACTCATAAATATTACAGGCTGGTCCGGTCGCAGCAAGCCATGTGGAAATGTTAAGCTGGGGTTTTTAAAGGGGAAGGAGGCCGGGACAGTGAGCTAAATGCTGTGAAGTAGGGCCTTAAAGGGACACAACCACGTCTGGAAGGGGAGGCTTGGTCGAGGCTCCGGAAGATTAATGACTCATTACAACAGACCCAACGAAATGTTAAGCAAACGTCTTTCTGAACAGGAGGAACGTGGGCATGGAGATTCAGCTAAATGTCATAGGGCTTCAGATGGGAAAGATGCGTATGTCAAAGTGGAACTTAAATGTTCAGACTACAGGCTTCTAGGGAGAGAGGGGAGAGTGGGAGGGAGGAGACACGGATATACCTGTCCTCTCTGAGGGCCTGTTAGCTGCTGCTTGTGCCATGTAGGGGCAAGAGATCACAGCTTCACAGGGCTCACGACACCACGAGGAGGTGACTGAGTGGAGACGCAGAGCGGTTTACAGACAGGAAGGATGGGGAAGAGTAAAAACACTCTGAATGTCAATTTCAATCTCTCAAACATCTGAACTGACATGCATCGGAGAGACAGAAAGACAGAGGAGGAGAGGGAGGAGAGAGAAGAGAAGAGAAAGAGAAAGAGAAAGAGAAAGAGAAAGAGAAAGAGAAAGAGAAAGAGAAAGAGAAAGAGAAAGAGAAAGAGAAAGAGAAAGAGAAAAGAGAAAGAGAAAGGAGAGAGAAAGAAGAAAGAGAAGGAGAGAGAGAAAGAGAAAGAGAGAGAGAGAGAGAGAGGAGAGAGAGAGAGAGAGAGAGAGAGAGAGAGAGAGAGAGAGAGAGAGAGAGAGAGGAGAAGAGAGGAGAGAGGGAGGAGGGAGAGAGGGAGGGAGGGGGGAGGGAGGGAGGGAGGGAGGGGAGGGAGGGAGGGAGGGAGGGAGGGAGGGAGGGGAGGGAGGGAGGGAGATGAGAGAGAGGGAGAAAGTTCGCATTCAGCTAAGTTTCCATTGAAGGATAGAATATCTTCCCTGGAGCAATTTTCTTCTCTAAAGGCAATAAAAAAGGTTCACTAAGTCAGTGGGCGTGTCTGACCTTGTCTACAACTACAGGCCAGGCCAGGATTCTAGAGTGGATTCCTGTTCAGTGCCGGCCTTCTTTTCACTGTGTGCCCATGTCGACACTAGAGGCTTTTAGTACTAAGTAGATTTATCTCCAACTCTGGGAAGAAAACTCAATCGGTACATTGCCCAAAGTCCCACAAATCACTTGAGTTTTCTCAAGAGAGACATTCCTCAGAGAAGAGGATGGACATGGAGGTTGACGAGAGTCATAAAGTTAACAAGGGTGATGTGGACGAGCCCTTCAACCTCCACAACATCTGTCTGCTCTGCACGTCCAAAACATCATCTTTTCAAATACCTACTTTCAGAAAATGTCAACCTAAATACGATAAAATGTATGCTTTTGTATATTTATATACCATGTTAAGCATTTCGATAATAAGCTTGGTTTGGTGCGAAACAAAGAAAGAAAAGCTCTGTTACAAATCTCCATGACAACAGGCCCGACCACCCATAGAGAGGTTGAAGGTCAACTGAATAATAGTCAGCTTCATTCAAGCACATGAGAAAGTCTCGAGATCAACATTAATCTTCGCTCCAAAGTCCGTATTAACAAAGCTAACCTGTGTGGAGGGAATGGTTTGAACCAGCAGAATAGTGTGACCATCAGCTCACATATCAGTCAACCAGATGATCAAAGCACACGTAATGCACACCTCAGCACGGATAACAACCACATCACACGCAAGCCACGTGCACATTACTAGCATCTCCGGCGTGTGGGGTTGTTATCCTCCACCTTACAGCCTTGAAGCTATGCCACATAGTAGGTATATGTGTCATGATGACATGAAGAATGTGAGAACATCGATATCTTTTATGTCTCTGCCGGGGCCAAGACCGGCATAACACACGCACGCACGACACCT